>NW_026936165.1:0-6895 GCF_032062105.1 Saccostrea cuccullata | reverse complement strand
AAAATTTATGTTTTATAATTTTTGTACATTTTTATATGAATTATGCAAAAATTTTCAAAATTTAATATCTTTTCAAAACCTCCGGTAAGGCATGCTGATTTTTTAGTTTATGAACATGTGAATGTATTAAAAGTTTAAATTTGGAATAAATAACACGAACATAATTTCTGTTCGCTTTATCAAAAGGAATAAGTTTATGATACCTGTATGATAATATTCGTCATCATTTTTCCTCGAAAATATTAAGTCGTATTTTGGCTATTCTGTTTCATACTAAATGAAAGGCCTTTATCCTTTACAAGATTTGACTGTGCAATGTTTTTTAGATAAATTCATATGGCAAACGGCAAGTGTAACCAGTTAACAAAGGATAATTACTTTTCCAAAGCATCAGATCCCATCTTGAATTTCAAGAAATCTGTGTGTTAGGGCAATTCGCTGATCTGTATAACATGAATAAGATATGTGGAGGTCACGAACAGTATTCGAGCTCAAAAGTCCACTTTTTAAAGATTAATCACTATTGATTCTCACACTGGAATACGAATCTTGAGATAAAACTACGTAATGTAAAATTTAGTATGAATTTAGTCTAAAAAATCCAGAGATCAAAATTTGGTCAGTTTAAAAGCTTCATTCGGTTTTCTTTATTGTTCCCTACATGAATGCATGTACTATAAAACGTGGTGGATATTACATCAGAATCATAATTTTAATGATAGTTTCTGATCATTATTGAATAGGTAACAGAGTTATAAAAACATGTATATATAATATACATACAAGGGGTGTTAAGAAAATTCGTTCCAAGATGAAATATTTTCAAAAAATTCAAAGACGTGCTTAACTAATATACAAAATCACTACAGTGGATACATAGAAATGTTTCAAAATTTAAGATTTTCCTACCATATGAAAATCATCTTATAAAACTTTTTATATGAAAATAAGGACAGTTATAACCTGTTGATTCATTTATCATTGAATGAAATGCTGACTGACTGATTTTATACCAATTGTTAGTCCATTTTTTATACACTGAATTGACCACGGATTTTTTTCCGTTATTTCCAGATTATGACAACGAGCACACGGCAGGTGTGACCGGTCGGCATATACTCCTCCATGGCACCTGATCCCACCTCTGATGTTTCGGAGGTCCGTGTTTGCTCTGCTCTTATTTTGTATATTTGTTTAATGGACGTTGAGATTGAATACTGTTCGTTATTTCCATATTTATCACTAAAAAAAACAGATTTAATAATTATTGCATAGTATTTGAAAGGATATTTTGACCTGTGTTCTTAATATATGTCACAAATATGCGTCGTTCCTAATTTTTCTGGACAGACATAATCTGTTTCAATACCTCCCCCCTCCAGCTTATTGATCAACGAACATAGCACGAACTATCTGATCAACGAACAGACAGTAAAAACCTTATCAGTAGCAAGAATGGACTATGTATACAGGCAATATCACAAATTGTAAATATCCTCACATCGTATTTTTTTGAAAATGAAAGGAAAAAGTGGAACTAGCTTTCTTAACACCCTTTATAAGACAGACAAAATTAAACGTAAATGTTCTAACACAATTTTAAAACAACTGAAAAATCTTACGAAATGTGATGGACATAATGCTTGTAAGAGGAGTATTATAGTCTGAAAAGTTAGAAGGCCAGGTTAAATGATTAGAGCACCAAAATGAATAGACCAAGGAAAATTTGTGTAACAATGTACATGTATAGTGATCATGTATAAGGAAGAGGCACTGAGCAACGCACAGTGCAAAGTGCACAGTCAATTGACGTGTTACTCTATAAAAATGCTTTAATTATACTAACGTGAAAAGAGAAATACAATCTGATTAAAATCAGATCCTTTTGATCTGCTCTCATAAAGATCACCTTGTGTATCGATCTTTATGTGAGCGGATCAAAGATTCTGATTTAGTCAGATTGAAAAAAAATAGAAACCGGGACAAAACCTCAATAAAACGAGTAATTAAGGTTTTCAATCCCTAATGGTACCAAATTCTCTACCACTAAATGTCCGTCAAGTACACAATACTCTGATATTATATTAAAGCATTTTATAGTGGAAAAGGATTGCCCACGAGAAATTTTCAAAAAGTTCATTAATTAAGCAGTAGTTAATTAACAAAGATTGCATTGAAGTCTATGGGGAAAAGCGTTTTTTCAAAATAAAAATTCAAATAATCTGAATATCAATAAATCCTGTGGTGGAAAGATGCATTGTAATATTATAAACAGAATGATAATTGAAAAAAAAAAAATTACCAGCTAATTTTTTTTTAAATTGATTTTTTTTTATTAATTAAAAAAGGGAGATAACTCTTACCAAAATTCAAGGTCATGAATTAGGACACATCCCACTAAACACACTTATAGTAATAAATGGGAAGTATGTCTAAATAAACTGAGTATTCAATGCCTACATATCTGTTATGTCTTCAATTTCATTGAATTTCTTCCTATTAGGGATTGAAGACCTTAAAATCTTACCCCGTGTAAATGAAATATAACTTCCAAGATCTTAATTGTGAGGTCAAGTAGAGTTCGATGAAGAAGATTATTAATAATTATTCTGCATTAATGAGAGTCATAAATTTATGTCTTTTAAACAACCCTAACAATAGAATTGGTTTAGTATCTGCAAAACCATGGCTTTTTTTTAACTTGATGCTGTTTGTGCAAAGAACACTATAAGTGAAATAACGTCAACAATAATAACAAGTATCATGAATATTCGATCCAAAACTTTGGCTGTTACTTTCGTTTTTAAAAATTTGATAACATTCTTGATACTTTTTCCCTTTTGAGACCATGTTTCCTTAATGTCAAAATCCTCAGGAACTTTTTTCTTATCAAAATCTGTAATATCTGGCAAATCTGCAGGAACTATCTTGTTATCAGATTTGTTTTCATTTTCAGCGGAACTGAAATGAACTTGTAACACTACAGCCTCTAAGACCACTGTGAGGCCACTGACTACTAGCTGTATGGTCAGATAAACGGTGAATGGTGGAATCTCATCCGACTTTGGCATTGTATCGTTAATGGTGCTTAAAAATACAGCAAAGGACAAGAAAATCGCCATCGATGTACCCATCTTTTCACCAGAATCTATCGGTAACACAAATGCAAAAATATTTAAAACGGAGAGAATAATTACTGGAAGAAGGACGGTCAAAACAATAAATTCCGGTTTCCGCTTGATGCTCAAACTGAATTCCAGTTGATTATTGTCTAAAGTTATCCAAAAATAATTAACTTTCCATTCTTCGTTTTGTTCATAGTAGGTCAAGCTATATGCGGAGTATGTTGTTCCTAGATCAATGAACTCGGAGGTAGTAAAGTAATTTCCAAAAAAACAGCGAACAGACCTGTGAATCGAAAGGGTATTTTCTTATGGCTATTTTGCACTGTGTAATGCTTTCTCTGGATGTTGTATAAACAACATACCCAGAACTATGTATTGTTACGGGTTTCTCCTCCGTTAAACATTTTTTATCCGTAACTTCGTTGAAGATGCAAATTGAGCTTGGTATCCAGACATATTTTGAAGTTGTTTGTAGTTCGGTTATTCCATTGTAAGACGTTGAATCCCACATGAAGCGGTGATCTGGCCATGTCATTGAAATCCAAAAAGAGGCTGAAAATGTCTGCTCCTTCTCATCCACTTTCCGAATAGACATAAGCATTACATTTATTGATAAAAGAATTTTGTCGCTGACAGTATTAAATGGTGCCACTCGAGCTTCGTGACTGTCTAAGACATCCTTGAAAAGTTGCGATCTGTTGGTTGCAGAACAAAAGTAGTGAAAGCCAAACGCAACCAACAAGAAGATATACAACTTTGCCATTTTTGAGAATAATCGAATTTTCCTTGAGTTACGATAAAATGGTTGATTTCAAGGCAGTTTTGCAATCCAGAATCGATCAGCGAAATCTGATTGTCAATATTTTATCATGACGTGAGAATTGATAAAATCACAAAATTAAACAACTGATTTTATATTCTCTAATAATCAGGGTCTGAAAGGAATGGTAATAGTTTGAGATGACCTTTTGTAAATATTTGTATTTCTCTATTACTTTGACACGTCAATCATTTAGTTACTTTTAAGACTAATATAAAATCTTGTTGTTGATCCGTTCTTGCGGGTTTAAAATCAGGGTTGAATATTTAAAGGAGATATTAACTTTATGTTTATTTACCAGAATTACATTAATTGCTGAGTAAACAAAGAGAATAAAAACTGATTAACTCTACAGGTATGAGAGCTGATAATTGCCAAAAATTCCGGAAATGAAATATAACCATTTAAATTCATACATGGGTCAATCAAAAAAGAATTGTAATAACTTCATTTTAAAGTTCTATAATTTCACATCGTTAGCAGGCACCACATGTTGATATAAGCTAAGTGTTAAAATCCAGCCTTGTAATTATAACTAACAGCCGGCTTTCGAATTAAATGAAATAACTGTCCAAATCCCGGGAATTGACCCAAACAAACATGATAGCCTTACTGAAATTCAATTGTTCGTTGCGTAGTTACATGACCTGTGCACAATGTGAACAAAGGAAAAGCCGTAAATCGTTTTTGTTGTGTTGCATTGATTCATTTCGAGAGAATAAAACGTTTAAAACTAATAATAATAATTGTTTTAATTTTATTTCACCCAGGGCTATGAACTAAAATGATCATATTTTCCCCCTTTCTATCGCATTACTCAAACTGAATTAAATGAAAAGCTGAGTAAAAATATAATAGAATTATATTTTGCGGGTTTCTTTCGTCACATATGATTTATTGGATATAAAAATATCATTATGTTCACATCACATTCAACAACCAATTCACTGTTGTTGGAAGAAATTATTTCATCACAAGTCTTTTACATATTTTATTTGGTTTAAGATTATTTATCCCCGGAGAATGATTCTAGGTTCCTTACATGCTATATGAATTGCTCTTTATTGCAAGGGGAAAAGGGGGGGTGTATTTCAATGCAATTTGCATTGCATATTAAAGTTGTTTTTTTTTTCAATTAACAAAAAACCTTTACCTTTACTTGAAAACAAATTGGTAAATATGTGTATGTCTTTCGCAATCATGGGTTTAAATACATGTATATCAAATATGTGCGATTTAAATACCCTTTCTCTAAGTATGTTCTTTCTCTTACCCAGCAATGGATTGATAATCCCTTCATTTAAAAGATACCGTTTGACATTACCTTTATTAAAATACACATTTAAAAAAAAATTACAAAATCACTCTACAAGAAGAATGACTTTTCAAGAGTTTCAGTTGAGAATAAACGTATAAAAAGTCACTGACATTGCACCAAAAAATAAATTAACGAAACTACATTAATTATAACAATAGCTATCATAAATATTCTGTCAAGTTTCTGCATCAATTTTTAAAAATTTGCAAAGTCTCCGTTCCCTCCTTTTCAACCAATTTTTCATCCACATCAAGTGGAACGACTTTGTTATGATATGTACTTCAGAGGACTGGAAATGGACGTGGAGGACAATGCTTTCTAGTACCACCGTTATCCCACTTACTAGGACCTGGGTAAGCAGGTAAGCCGAGAAGTCAGGTCGTCTGACTTCGGCATCGATTCATAATTATCGTTAGAAACACCGCAAACGTCCGAATATCTACGCAGAATTTAACGTCCCCATCTTTTCTCCTGATTCAATAGGAAGCGAAAAGACAGCAGATATTAAGAACAGATAACAGAATTATTGGAAGCAAATCAGAAAGAATCACATTAGTGTATCTTCGTTTTAATCTCCACATTGAAATGAAGTTGTTTTAGGGTTAAGTTCAATGCATCATATGTTTGATGAAGGTATGAAAACGAATTTGTAATATCCCACTCTTCATTGTTCTCGTAGTGAGTAAGACTGATCGTTGAATGTTGTTCTTGAGGAAGTAGAAACTCTGAAACTTCAAATAGATTTCCAATATATATTGAGCACACATGCGAGTCAAATGGATACTTTCTTATATTTAGCGTGCACTGTGTAACACTTTCTCGGGTTGTAGTATATGCAACCCAACCTATATTCATTATGGTAACTGGATTGTCTTCAGTTAAACATTTTTCACTTTTGACCTCATTGTAAATGCAGACAGAACTCGGAGACCATACGTTTTTGGAATTTGCTATTATGGAGGTTATGCCTCTGTATGAAGAAGGATTCCAACTTAGTCGATGATCCATCCATCCCAGAGTCAACCACATAGATGTGGAGAACGTTTGTTCCCTTTCACTTACTCCACGAATGGACATAAGATTTATATTAACCGTCAGAGGAATAGCTTCTGCTGTTGTATCAAATGGAGCAACACGGACATCATGATTGTCTAAAACATCCTTGAAGAGTTGAAGTCGACTTGTTGCAACAGAGCCATTAGGAGTTAGAAAATAAATTAGCAATAGCACTTGAAATGATATTTCAAAGTCATTTTAGTGCCCGTCACTTACAGTGACATTATGAAACCTGCAGAGCTTTACGTCTTTTATAAAGCTGGCGATTTGCATTTCGAAATGGAAATAGGTTTTTCTTTTATTGAAATCTCTGCATGGAATTAAAGTTTTAATACTTTAACTTCAACAGTAAAATGAAAGGTCAATGGATCATAACAATTTTTTAAGTAGCCTTTGTCCTACTTAAAGCTTTTAAAGATTTCCATTAATAAATCCAATGTTAATCTTGTTATTTTTATATATGCAAGTGCCTACATATAAGGAGAAATAACTTTATTGAGTTTTATTCTATGTATTATTGAGTTAATTTTGGATTTTATTTCTGAAATTTATATAAAATACGAGTACAGTTGTATA
>NW_026936164.1:0-7015 GCF_032062105.1 Saccostrea cuccullata | reverse complement strand
TTTTATAAGTTTAATTATTATTTGTTTTAAAGATTATTATGTCCCTATATTAAAAAAGGGTTGGGAAAAAAAAATATTTGCTAAAAATAAATCACGTGTGCTATCCATGAACTTTTCCTTGATCTTCACACTCTTTTTAAAAACAACAGTACCTTGTTCTGATTTTGAAATTACCATTTAAATGTGCAAAATTTAGCGATTTCTTCCAAATTTTGTAAAGACTAAATGCACAACTTGCATTTTTTGGGGAAATTTTTTAAAGACTTTCTGAATTCTGTAGCTGCTCAGTTCAAAAGAGCAATCAAAAGCTTTTTCTGAAAAAATATAGATTATATATTAAGACTCTAATGTAATGGTACGCAAAACCCCGATAGTCCTCACTCACCACTCGATTGATTAGATTTATCATTGTATTGCAAAACCCCAAAGTAAATTTGGGGTTATCTTCGCACACTAGTGATGTTTAGGGTTAGGCTTCCCAACTCACGATATTTACAGACCCTGAGACGTGCTACTACCCCAAAAAAGCGTGTGGCTTTGTGGCTTTGTTTTGAAAACCTGTAGCGTTTGTGAAACCGTCAGCTTTCGAAAAACCGTTGGGTTTCGTGTCCGTCGGGTTTTGTGTAAGCCCCAAAACTTTTGCAAACCGTTAAGCTGGAAAAGGTTAAAACTCATTTCGTGTAAGAACCTTAAAACGTGCGACTTTCGTGCAAGAATTTTAAAAGATTATTGGAAGTTTTTTTTTAAATATGGCTATCAGGGGTAGGTTTAAAATTCTTTTAATTTTATAATTAAATTAGTTATGCTTGTGATATTATAGGATTAAAAACAAAAAAAAATCAACAAAATTAAATTAAACGATAATGTATATTTATATTTGTTTGATTTCTTTTCCTTCTATAAAAAATGTTTAAAATAAATCGCTTGCAACTTTTGGGGGATTGTTTTCAAAAACTACACGTATCAACACGTTTCCTCTTTTTAAACATTTTTTTCTCAAAAAAAAAAAATACCGGTAATATTCTTTTTTTTTTTTTAAGTCAAAAATATATCAGGACTAGCTCTTGTCTTTACATTTGAAACGATGTGCCTTTTAATATCTTTGAATACATAAAACTTGTTGCTTATTATTGTAAAAAAAATGGATTTTATAATTTTAATTCACGTGCACTGACGACCATATCTTTAAAACGAAGGGGGGGTTAATTAAATTACTTGACAGTTCAGTTTTCTTTTTTTGTTGTAGCTTTCAATCTAATGTTAGTTTAATTAAATGGCTTTATTTTCTATTCTTTTTTAAATTCGTTGTTAAATGTTAAAAACACCCCTTATAAATGTTTGGAATCTTCTTTCCGCCTTTAACTGTCATCAAGGTCATTTACAACAGCGATCACTTGCCCCAGGGCTTTGCAAATGAAAACCTGTTTTGCTATATGTACATGTTTAAATTAGGCTTTAAAGACCCTGGGAAAATTTCACTGGGTTTTTCAAAAAATGGTTCTAATGGTTCTTGTATTTGATGGTTACAACTTATAAATCAGCGGGTTTTAATTTTATTTTAACCGAATTTTGCCTAAAAAGTAAAATAAACAAGTATATGGTAGTCTTTTTTTGTAAGAAAACTTAGGGTAAATCATGAATAATTGTATATTATTTGTTTAATAAATCACTATTTTTTATTTTTTCTAAGACTTTCATTTTTTGTAAATACCTATGCCGGTAAAAAATTATATTGTATTATAATGTATTAAAAGCCGCACTATTAATAAATGTACACATACAAACATACTTTAAGTCCTGTTTTGAAATAAGGATTTTACAGTATGATGGGTATACTGATGAATTTGATAAGCTTCATTAAAAGAGAAAAGAGAATAGAAAAGATTAATAAATCATATTAACACCCCCCCCCCTTTACGCCCTTAAAACTTTACCGGTTTCCCTCCTTTGAAAATGCTTGCGTAAAAAAATCTTTAAAAATGTTTCAATAATCGTTAGTATAGTATATAGGCAAATTTAATTTACAATTTAAAATCAAAAAAAAAAAATATACGCCTACGGAAATCAAAAACTCAATATAATCCATATTATTAAAAGTCAATAGTTTATATTCCTGGGGGAAAGTCGAATTTGTGTTCAACTATTAAATCAATTTATCAAATTATATTTGTAAAAATATACCATTGAAATAAATACTTATAAATACCTGTATATAAAAATTGTATCTTTTCAAAAAGTATTTCATATCGGCATTTCGTTTTTAAACAGTTGGATAAATATCAAATAAATAAATTCGAACTGACAATTATTTATCAATTAATTACAACTGTAGAGTATTGAATATTTCATCGGTTTTTATAATACAAGTGTATAAATTTAATTTAAACAGCTGCTTAATGTGGTTTTTTAGCATTTTTATTGAATTAAATAAAGGGGAAAAAGCCCGAATATTGAGGAAAAATCCAAAACAGGCAAAACCCGGGAAATGTGCATAAAGCTTAAAAATTAAAAACTTTTGCAGCCTTTTTGTAAACCGTGCAGCCTTTGTGCAAAGCGTTTCGTGTAAACCGGGATTTTTGCAAACCGTGTAGCGTTTCGTGTAAAACGTGCACGTTTCGTGCAAACCTGTGCTTGTGTACCGTTCGTGCAGGGCGTGTGGGGTATACATTACACGTCTCAGGGGTTTTAGGTTATTGTTAATGAACACTTTTCGAGTATTTTTTTCGCACCCTGAAAAATAAGGGTTCTGTAGATTTCGCATTTATTTATATAAATTATTTTAAAACCTTGGCATAGCGCGGCTTGAGGTTTGGCGCAGTGCTCTAGCTCATAACGTTAATTGATTTTCGCACCTTCGGATTTGGCGTGTGCCATCGGGTTTGGGGCAGCCATTGGTTTTATGTGACCATCGGGTTTGGGTTCCAATGCACTTTGGGTCTTACATATATACAAAACATGCATTCAATTATGCAATTTTTTTATTTTTTCATAAGGACTTAAAAAAATCGTATAATGTTTCTTAGCCTTTTGAAAAAAAATGTTTGCATTTTGTTCTCAATTGCACTTAAGGTGGCTGGAATCCCCCTGAAAATCTGCCTATTAAGTATAATTTAAGTATGTCTTAAACCGTAAAATAAAAAAAATATAGCTATAGGTTTAATTAGTCAAATTTTTGTTCAGAATAGTTCTTATGAATCATCATATTTATAAAAAAGATATACAGTACAGGCCTTGTGTTTTCTGCACAAAACACGGGGCCTCGTGGATCGAAAGTACATGTTTACGCTTGAGCGTGGACATCGAACTATATCGGCGTCTTTGAAGTCAGTGTTTCTGTGCGCCGTGTAACACGGCGTATCTCAGTTCTGATGAAATATATTTTACACACATTTATTGTCTTAATTTAATAAAATTAAATCAACTACCTTTTGGAATATCTGTTGTACTTTGAATTCCCATAAATTAATATTGGTAATTTATCGTATACAGATGTTTAAACTAAAAGATGCCTTAAAAATTAATATCAATATACTCGTGACCAGCAAAAAAAACATAACGTTTCAAGTTAAATCCTAATTGTATAAGACAAAACAGGTTCAAAAGATTACTATAATATAACATGAAGAGGAAACACACTTTCCTAAATGAATTACTTGATTGTCTCTACTTCGAATTTTAATTTTAACCGTGTTCAAATTAAAATATTGATATTAGAACTATTTCCCTACGAATGCATTTATATGTAGTACATATCAGTTGCTTGATTTCACTAAGTCAATTAAGTATTTTGTATGAATTTAGAAATAGATGTATGTAATGTGTCTAGAATTAAAAAATAACGTACTACAGTATTAGAGTCGCACATTTATTCTGCTCTCTGATATCAGTAATTACTCGGCGAATCATTGGTTCAGATAAGGATCATTGCAGTTAGACTAACATTGAAAATCTGTAATTATGTAAAATATGGAGATAAATATTAAATGCGGTAAACTCAAACATCTACTGAACAGGCAGTGATGATAATAAATCTGATCAATTTTGTTAATGAAAATACTAGTAGTGATCAATTTACACGCTGAACAAAAAAAATCTCTAGCAGAATTTTTGGTAAATGGAAATTACTACCATCAGTGCGTTTATTACTTCACTCTGAGATAAATCGTAAAAAAAATGAAAAGAAAAAAAATTGCAAAAAACATAAATATTTAACAATTTTAAAAATTGGCCCCCCCCCCGCGCCTCCTTCTTGAAATCGATACGAATCAACCAAAATTTTAGTCTGTACATTTCTGTTATGTTTATAAAAATATTTATCTACGGGAGACATGCTTATTTGTGTCAGAAAAAGGAAAAATATATTAGCAAAGTACATATTATCCAAATAAATACCCATTTTGAGGTCAACATGGTGAAAAAGGACCCGAGACCTGGCCCACGAGGTGACCTGACCTGACCGAGGCCGCGTAGAGCCGAGCTCAGGGTAGGACTCGAGTGGGCCAGGTCGAGGGTATTATTTCTCCATGTTTAACTCAAAAGGGGTAATCGGTTGTTTTATTTTAGCGAATGATATTGAAAAGTATGAATCTCTTACCGTTATCAATTCTTCATTTGATCGGGATCAGAATTAGCTACACTCCGTATAGTAATGTTGTTAACATTGACGTCTGCAAGTCGTGTAAGATTTGGCATCATGATTTACAGTTTTAAACAATATTTGGTTGATAGCGACATACATCGTTAAAAATAACTACATGTAGCGATTTTTTTTCCTCTACCAAGTCAAAATCTAAAAGCCGCTTCTACAACCCAGAACAATTGATATTTTGAAATGAGTAAACCGATAAAATTTTGCCGTATTCTGTATGGTAATGCAAAACAGGCCATGCACAATTTTAAAAACATGTTGTTTTCTCGAAAATTTTATTTTATGCACTAAATTAACTCAAAAAGAAATTTTGATTGAGATGTCATTTTTTAAATAGTCATTGATAATAATTGATCCGGCATTTTCCCCACGTGCAATGTTTCCTAGGTCATTTTTTAAACAGTACCAATTTGAGTCATTGTTGTGTTTTAAAGTTTTCTTACCAGTCATTTTCCCGTGAGAATCCTGGTTAAAAGGGTCCTACCCCCCCTTGCTTGTCAAAAAAGGCACTAAATATAAACCGAGGCCCCGTGTCACAGCAGGTGTGGCACGATAAGATTTCCTTAATCAATGGCCCAAGGCCAAGCAAGGCCCAAATTTGAAGCCCTTCACCGGCAATGGTCTCCATAACAGTGAAATATTTTGGAGAGGGACGTTAAACAGTATACAATCAATCAATCAGTTTACCAGTCAATCAAATTAAAATTTATCAAAAAGGGGTATAACAAAATTTATAATCATTGTTCCTTGCAGATGAATTTCGCTTGATATAAGTTGTGTGTTTTATATACCTGCTGTGGTCGGGCTAAAGAATTTGAAAGATGTGAAACTTGGGTGACCCGGGCCAATATTCGGCAGAACTTAATATTTTTTTTTAAACGGTGTGAACTCGGAACTGACCATAGAATTTTTTAAACCCAAAAAGAAATTCTTTCCGCATAAACAGACTTTCAAGGTCATTTAGCGTCATGGGATTTTTATTGACAGGTGATGAAAGAGGATACATGTATGTACAGAGAACAAATAGATTGCATTAAATTGGCTGAAAATGAATCAATGTTATGGAAGAAAAATAAAATGATTAATTTTGACTTCCGTAATATAATACAAAATTAAAAAAAAAACTAAGCAAAGCTTTTAGGCAACAGTAGGTCTTCCGTCCTGTTTGACCGGAAGAAGCTTTAAATTTTAACAAAAAAGAAAAATAACGCCCCAAAAAAGTTTAATCCTCTAAATCTCTGTTTTTTTAAAGCAACATAGTCATTTTTTCTACTTCCGGTTTGACTGGAAGTGACACGACGGAGGAAAAAAAAATTTTTTAAACTCCCAAAACAAAAGTAACCCCCAAAAATTGACAAAAAAAGAAAAAAAAGTCTTTTTGACATTTCCGGTTTGGCCAGAAGTGACGACGCTGGGCGTATTTCCAGACTCCAATAGATTTAGCTTGTCATTTTGAACATCTGTGCTCCTTATACTATTACAAATTCTCAATACTTTTGAGATAAAAGGAAAAACTTTGGCCCCTTTTTGAATTTAGGGGCTAACCTTTTTAAAATATAAATTTTAAAGATCTTAAAAAAACACCCCTTTTTTGTTCAAATTGCTTTAACAAAATATTTTTGGTAAAAATTATGTTGAAAAAGGGGTCAAAATTTTTGAAATTCGTGATAGGACTATTTTCAACCATCCCATTGGGCCTTGAACTTCCGGGAACAATGTTATACTCAATTCACTTCTCCAAAGGTTGCTCTATCATCACTGAAAATTTTATAATTTTTTCTTCAACGGTCTTTTGAGAACATTGCCGAAAAAAGTGACCCTTTAAAAATGACAAAATCGCTAAAATCTAACCAAATGACATCATCAAAAAAAAAAAAATTAGATTTTTTGATGGGTTTTTCCCGGAAGTTTTAAAGAAAATTCATCGAGCCGTTTTCAAACTGCGTGCACAAAATCGGTAAAAAAAAATAAGAAGAAATGTAGTGGAAAAAAAACCTAAGAAAAACCATAAGGTCTTCCGTTGAAGACGGAAGACCTAAAAAAACGGGGAAAAAGGGATTGGATAGTTTTTTCCCCCCCCCCCTCTCTCTCTCTCTCTCTCTCTCTCTCTCTCTCTCTCTCTCTCTCTCTCTCTCTGGTATTGTTTTTTTACACACTTTACAAGAAAAAAAAAACTAAATTACTTTCACTTTAAAAAATTTTAAAAAAATAAAAGTAAAAACACAATAAAATAATGTTTGTCTATGAAAAATACGCTTGGAAAATATTGTATTGATTTTTTTGCGACATTTTCGCATCTAAATTCAAAATATTCAAGATGTACAAAATAAAAGCATTTGAATAAGGTAAAAAAATAAAACGATTATT
>NW_026936163.1:0-6782 GCF_032062105.1 Saccostrea cuccullata | reverse complement strand
CCAAAAATGTAGTAGCAGCGTTGTGAATCGTAGTAGCAGCGTAGTGTATAATGTAAACACAGTGTAAACACCCCGTATAGGACATATAGGGGCTCTGTACTAACCCACCTACTCCCCCTAGGGTTAGGGTTAGGGTTTACGAGTTGCCCCAGCCCCCCCAAAACCCCCCAAACCACTCCCTTGACCCACCTATCCCCCCAGGGGCTGCACTCCCTTGACCCGCCTATCCCCCCCAGGGGCTGCACTCCCTTGACCAGGCTATCCCCCCAGGGGCTGCACTCGCTTGACCCGGCTATCCCCCTAGCCCCAAAAGTGTACTCAGTTACCCGGCCTTTAGACCGTTTATACTACTTCTAGTTTAAACGATCAAGATTATTATAATCCTCCTCCAAAGAAAGGGGGGAAAGGTTTTACCCTTGTTTGTTGTTGGGCTCCCCGAACAACTTTTTGGTCACAGTTTTTTCACCAACTTCTCATCGCAGATGCTTTAAATTTTAGAACATTTTTTGTTGAGGCACGCAATATAATGGTAACTAGCTATGTTAAGGACCGATATGGAAAGTGTACCTTTGCAGCGTTTTGAAATGTATTACTCCTTTTTAAAAATTGTAACAAAGCAACTGAATACTTGGAAAAAAGTAAAAATGATAATGGAAAAGACGGGGCCGTAGTTATTACCAGTTATATCGCATGTATCAGTTGCTTGTCACGTGACTTCTATAAAAATAGAATTGTTAAGCTGAATGTAGGAAATAGAAGTGCAAGGGCATACGCTTGTTTTTCAAGAAAAAAAAATGATATACTTTAAAAAGATGTTTATTTCCTCTACCCAAAAAATGCTGGGAGTTAGTCTGCGCTGAATGCGAAGTACTGGAAATTTTGCCGAAAATATTATAATAGATAAAATTTCCACTTTGCTTCAATTATGTTAGAAATAAGAACAATGTTATGCAGACCAGGATAAGCTCCCAGCACTTTTCAAAACATACACTATATATGCTATAAATATTCTAAATTTAAGCTCAAACAATATATTCTCGTTGCACTTTTGATGTAAAAAGAAACGCTTATCGTTTTAGCGATATTCTCTACTTTCCTTGTCTCTGTGCAGCTCCAATGCTACTAGATAAATTCATATTCTATACAAATTGTATTTAAAAAATTTTTTTCTTTTATTTTAATGATAACGTTTAGAAATTAGCAATTATATCATATTTATTTAAGCGTTTTTGTAATTATTTAACCTGTGAATCTAGTCCTCTGATCACCGTGCCGCATCATGCAAAATATTTCGTCATATTTGACGAAAGACTTTCTTTTTTTACTCGACTGTGTTGCTATCAGGTATTGCAATTTTACGAGATTTTATCAATAATTTATTAGATAATTAAATTCAAGTTGTTATTTACGCATAATAATGTCGTTGATTTATTTTTGTGGCTTGTTAAATTTCAATGACGTCACAATTAAACTTCCAATACGGTGTACCAGGAATGTTAACTTTGCCCTTCCGTAAAAGAAAGAATTATTTCGGTTTGAATGTGATGTCAACTTCTTGTCTATTTGTGGTCTGTCAATAATGTAACAAAGAGTTTTTGTCAGACTTCTTGTTAATGATAAAAAAGTACTACATTTTAGTTCTATAGAAAATCAACCAGGAGTTGCTTGTGGAAAATAATGTCCAGGGAAAAAACTGTGTTTTTGCTTATGCAAATTCATTTAGTATTCTCTTTTTCTTTACAGATAAAATGGAATTGCAGAAGAATTAATTAATGTTAAAAAAACTCAACATTAAATTTGGCTTACATTTGCATATGTCTTTTGTTGTTAGGATCAGGAAATTTGAGGTGAAGGGGATAATATGTACCTTCAAAATGTGAGTCATTCAAAAAATAAAAAAAAATAAGCCCTTTAAGAAAATTATTTCAAATGCATGAATATTTTAATTGCACATCATTTTTGTTTCACCTATGTTACAATATATGAAAAAAATGGCCAAAAATAGTTTTAAAATGGTTTGACATATGCATGGTACTTATACATTTATCACATGAGCAGTGTATTTAAAAAAGCATTATCATTGTTTGTAAAACCTGCGTTAAAACGTGTTGCAAATATATTTATTCACATGGAACCTATGAAAAAGGTACCTGTACAACGTATGAGTAACATATGGTAGTCAAAATGTACGTTTAACATACGTGTCATGCATGATAATCATATGTGTGAAAAGTACGTTTAACGTACGTGGGTCTTTTTTTATTTGATAAATACGATAAGTCACATGCGAATATTTACGCTTAACGTACGTGGCACATTTTGCTTTTCTTTAAGGGGTAACCACCATTGGTCGCCTAACTACATGAATTTATGTGTTATATATCCCTACATTTAACATGCGTTGTTTAAGCATTAACGTTATTTTAGAGGAAAGTCCTAGCCTAATAAACGTGATCAAACTCTGGAAGTAGCAGAAGCTGTGTGATTGCCTTATTCAGGACGGACAATGAACTGCTGACTCATGAAATCTTACCCCTTTCCCCTAACTGCGGAATAACGGCTATAAGATAAGGAAACCTTCAGGACAGCCTCTAAATTGCAAGCTACTCTAACTATTTACACCAAAAGGATGGTCCTATGAACAATGAAATTTGGCGACCCTCCTATATAAACCTTTCACATGTGGCATTCCAATATAAAGCAGTTCACCTAAAGTAACTAATAATTAATGTTTCTTCTTCCTCTGCATGGACATTATAAACCTTTACTGTCTTATTGTAGCTGTACATATACCTACTGTTGGTCACATGATCACAAACGGTGTTTAGATCACTTATATCTAGCTGTGTATCAGCCATTTTTAAATTTAAAATCACAGTTGCTATAGAGAATTTGCATCATTGAACAATTTGAAATGTTTTTTTACCCAGGCTCCCATGATAGCGACCTGCATATTCTAGAAAATATATTTATCTCATAGAATAGGAATTATTGACTTTCTACAGAGTAAATTATCTCTGCAGTAACTATTGATTTTTTTCTTTGCATTATACATGAATAAAATGTAACTACTAAAATATTAAACCACATCATACTGTTTCAAAACACTGTTTTCCCTACAAAAAAATTTGTTTTTTCAAAAAAAACAAACAATTGCCCACAGCCACTTGTTTGATGGTAACTTTTTTAAAATTACATGGTGACTCATACGTAAAGACTTAAGGGTTTTTCCCCATGCCCCTTTATAATTATATTTGGGGTTATCCCATAGAATTGAAGACAGGTAAACCATTCATCATTACCTGAAGTAAATAAAGGTACTAAGCATGGTGGCCAATGTCCGGTTTAAGTTTGATCGTACATCTGATGAACATTTGACTTTGGATATTATGGAGTAGTGTGGGTCTTCTGGATGTCCAGAAATTTGCTTGTTTCCACAAAAAGCTGACTTTCATGCAAGTGACCTTTATTCGAGTACAATGTAATATAAACACCGAAACGTGCGTTACTTTTTCCATAATTTCTGAGACCATTGTCTTTGCCTGGATATTGGGCAAAAAGCACCCCTTTACCCTTTCTAAAGTTGTCTGCAATGACTTATATATACAAATTGCCTAAAATTATTAAATGGTTATCCTTTAGGGATACCCTAAACCCACTTATTGTTATCGGAATTTTATTTGGAATCTTTCGTGTCTCTTTCTTGTAGTACCCCACAACCCAATATGTACTGATGTATTATTTGTAAGCTCGGTCAGTAACAGGTCTAAATTATCTTTACTAAGGTTTATGCATGCCAAAATACCTAAATGTTTGCTGTTCTATCATGTAGTAAAATTTAAGTATTGTTCACCTTTCTTCGCTTGGAATATAAAA
Source organism: Saccostrea cuccullata (assembly GCF_032062105.1). NCBI lineage: Eukaryota > Metazoa > Mollusca > Bivalvia > Ostreida > Ostreidae > Saccostrea > Saccostrea cuccullata. The sequence continues at coordinate 2,906 of NW_026936163.1, read as the reverse complement.
TGAATTTCTGCCTTTTAAACTAAATTCTCCCAAATTTCCCATAGGGGATACACTTTTGGCAAAACCAATCTACCCCATTGAATCTATAAACTTTTTCCCGCCCCTGCCCCCTGATAAAGGGCTTTTCTGTGCGGCATTCCACTTTTAAATTTACTGATGTCCCATGGCATAATGAATTTTTAAACCATGGTGCGCCTGAGAGTGTTTAATACTGCTAACTATTGCATCTTAATCTGCTTTGAAATATGAGGTGATGTGCTGATGGTCACTCTTGCCTTGCTTTACGATACTCTAAAATATAAAAAGATATTGCGTCAGTTGTAGTTATTATTTTTTTTTGTGTGACGTCACCTGGATTTCCGGATACTAGGGAAATTACACGCGATCGTCTTTTGGGGGGATTCAGGATTGGGAGACTAGGAAGATTCGGCAAAAGACTGATGGACGGTTTTACGATTCAGCCCCGGAGTTACCGGGAAAATAAATTTAATAAACCCCTATAAGCATTTGATTTTTGGCGTAATTTGTATTTGAATGGAGGAAAACTAAATAACACTAGTAAACATTGTCTGAATTTGTTTATCTTGTCAATTTGTGTGTAACTGTAACCTTGTCTTTGTTTAATATTATTGTTTGTTTTTATCATTAAATGTGTTAAAGTTTGAACTCATTTTGTTTGGGTGTGTTGTTGTAAGTGTGTCACAGCAAGCTATAAATAGATTTGCGTATTCGGGCACGTTACACTTGTTTACAGGTTATCCTACTTTAGCTATTAAATTTTGGGTTTTTTTGCTCAACGGGTTAAGCGAAAAATTCTCATTCCATAGACCAATTGCCCCTCGAAATTTTTAAACCCATGACCATTGTAGTGATCTGTGGTCCGCCCATACTTTAAATTTTTTATAAATATTTCACAAATATTACAAAGCTAGAAGTTTAACAAGTAAAACATTACTTTCATCTGTATCAGAAATGAATTCTTGTTTGAAAAGGATATCTAAGATAGGGGCTATCGATAATTCTTACATCAATTCGTCAAAAACATTTTGGCAGTTGTCAGTCCAAATATATGTTGCATTGTTTTTTAAAGATCATTCAGGGGTTTCACAATCATTGCAAAATTTAGCACAAATATTCTATAGTAACTGCGGAAACCAATGAAAGATCTTAGCTTATTCAGGTTTGTTTGAACAGGCCGTTTTTTAAATAATTTTTTCAAAGGGCTTGTGTCCCCCCTTCTTGAGATAATCTGCCAAGATGTTCTCCTTTGCTTGCAAAACGAGAACACTTGCATTCTTTCGGCTTCAGACCTGCAGCTTAAAGAAATCAAGTCGCCTGCTTGGCGCAGTTATTAGAAAATCCAGAGTCTCGATGTAAAAGTTGATCTTTACGTCGGGGGTTTTAAAACCCACTGTGGAAAGTGGGGACCGGTCCTTTGGATGAGACCGAAAACGAGGGCCCGTGTCGCAGGAGAGCGGGAAAAAAAAATCCTTCACTGCTCAAAAGGGTAATTGCCGATAAAGGACAAAACTTGCAGCTCTCCACAGGCAAGTCGTGGCGTCTAGAAGTAAGATAGTAAGTAAGTAAGTAAATTTTTTTTTTTAATTTGGGATTTTTTACACAGTATAACAATCAAAAATATGGCGTCTCCATATGAGTAAAAATTCGAGAGGGACGTTAAAAAACATACAAATAAACATTACAATCAAACACTTGAGTTGAATTCTGGATCATATTGTCTATGATTTTTCCTTACAAAAATCTCATCTAGGTAAACTTAGAGAGATACAGCACTGTAGGTTTCCAGCATTGTTTCTATCAGACGCTTAACAGTAGCTGGAGCAAAACAAAAAATGATGAAAGCCTCGTCGCGCTATAAATGCAGTCGTGCTTGTTCGTTTGGGGTTGTTTCACTTGCCAGTAACCAAACTTTAAAAAAGGTAGAAAAACTACTTGATTTAATAAACTCATCTAACAGTTCATCTATTCTTGGGAGCGAGAGGCATCCTTACCGTGTCCTCGTTTAATTTGCGATAATCAACAAAAAATATAGTCATGCCATTTTTCTTTTAACAAGGACGAGGGGATACAAAACTTGGGAAATTTCCCCTAGGACATTTTTTAAACACTTCAATCAAAGTTATCAATTTCTTTTTTTATATGGACAGGAATGCGTCTTGTGTGCTGCTTTATGGGACCCGCTGTTCAGTTGTCCTTTAAGCCCCATTACACGCGTCTAAAACGCATTGATTTGAAGACTTCATTGCAAGTTGTAAATCATTTGGTTTCAAAGTCCATCCCTTCTACAGTTCTTTCATACAGATTTTTAATATCAGGCAACCCTTGACGTTTGACGAAATTTTAAATTTCAGTACATAACAAAGCTCTGTCAACAGGTAACAAGTAAGTCACTTTTATGCCCTTATCGATCGTATGAACTTGATCATAAGATTATCATTAAACTGTACTACTTTGCCTTTATTGAAACTGCTCTATTTATTTAGCTACACCCCTAGCTACTTTTATCATGAGAAATCGAAATAAAACCACTTATTTTTCTTTGTTTTATGTTGAACTTTCATGGTACAATTGTACGTTGTCAGCTGCCTGAAATATATCCAACTAAAATGGGGGTTCCACAGTTCAGGTTCGCTTTACGTATTTCTTTTTCCCCTTTAAAACATCTATAAAAATTTTTTTTGAAAATTTCCCTTTCTCTACAAGAGCAGTGGGGTTAGCTGGATTTGATAATAGCCGAATCACTTGTCCAGTTCTTTTAAAAGTTTTTCCTCCCTTTTTTCTCTCTCTCTCTCTAAAGTCAGAGTTCCGTCTGTATAGTTGGGTAAAAAACCCATTAAGTGTCTTTGATAATAATTAGTCTAAGTTTTTTTTCAGGTAAATTATCT
>NW_026936162.1:0-6800 GCF_032062105.1 Saccostrea cuccullata | reverse complement strand
AATAAAGTCTAAGAATTGTAGTTTCTTTAATTTCAAATAAAAAAAAAGTACTTTATAATACAAATACATGAAAAAAATGCCCTCTTTTAGACAAAAAGACACATCTACTTTTTAAAAAAAAGCTTTGATTAATAATGGAATACATAAGAACAGAAATGTGGATACAACTGTCACCACCAACAATGTACCTCTTACACCATACGCATGATTGGTGTGTGTTTATCACACACTAAATCCTGGTTCATCTCATCATGGCGCTCTTCAGATGAAAAGGTTTCCTTGAAAATTTTGACCTTGATTGTATCGTTACTTGGCTATTCAAGAAAATCAATAAAAGAAAATTGTAAACAAAACATATCAAAATAAAAAAAAAATACTGACTATTCAGCAAGGCCCCCCAAAAGTAAACTGTAAAGTCGGGAAAATTATAATTCAATAAACCTCATTTCAAAGAAAGACTGGATGACAAAAATTAAAAATTGGTATTAAAATTAGTCTTAAAGCCTTTCAAAAAATATACAAACTTTGAGCTTCGTTGGACAATAAAGAAAATTTAGTTTAAGTATTAAAGGAAACAAGTAATGGCATAGCTTGAAAAGGCTGATTGCTATAGAGCATCAACAAATCCTAGCGGGACCTTAAAAATAATTATTACATTTAAATAATTTAGAAAAAAAAATCTTAAAAATGTCAGTTATTTCTGTATGTTTCTGTTCTTACGTCTAGAACTGTTTTGTCTGGGTATATTCTCTCTCCTGTTGGTATTGGAATATCATATCCATACAATTCACCATTGATTGAATTCTTATGTCGAGGGATCTAAAATTACACCAGTAACCAAAATAATTGATCAGAATATATTACCAACATTATGCGTAATGCAATAATGTAGCCGAATCTCCGATTTTTTTTTTTTTATTTCACCTGACATTTTCTGGAAGGGGGCTAAAATTCCACAGCCCTCTCCGATAAAGTACAAATACTTTTTTAATACGGTGACTGTATGCAAAATAAATTGTTATAATTTTAATAAGTCCATCCCATTTGAAATGTTTTCTAAACAGCTATATATAATTGAAATAAGGTAATTCCTTTAAACCGCTGCCTATAGATTTCGAACTCTCATTGGCTGTCCCAAAATTAAAAAAAAAGATCAAGGACAGTAAACATGGCACATAAATTCATGTTGTGATGGTGACATATTACGGGAAAAAAAAATATAGATAAATCATTCTGAATATGCCTAATTTCATTTTTGAGTTCAGGTAAGAAATATTAATAAAATAGCCATTCATTAATGCCTTGACTCAAATTTGGGGAATGATCAAATTACTCCTGCACATACACCATTAGGGGAATCCTTAGACCCTTTTAACCCTTTCCCAGAAAAAAAGAAAGGGAGAAGCACCATCATAACAGCTACACACAATAAAATTCAGAAATTTTTACTGTTCTGATTTGGGGTAGTATTGAAAACTTCCTGCAAATGTCAAATAATTTTAACATCTGACAAGATGACGTTTATTATACAACTTGTTGAGAAATGCGATTGTGTAAAGTAAGAAATAGAGGAGGGATCAAAAATCCGCAAACTATCTCTATACCGGTATTAACAAACTCAATTTTTCCACTGAAATTTGGCACCTATAGTCAAAGACAATTTCCCATAAATATCAGATGTAATGTAATGCTTGCCCCATGCTTGGACGTCACAGTGTTAATATAACGTCAATACATGTATGTGTGTGATTTGTGACAAAAATGTTTGATTCAGTCTTCTAGGCAACACAGGGCTGTAACGTTTAATTTAGATCTTCTTAACTCCTTTGCAGTAGCATATTATATTTTGAATATGTACACGTTTTATGAAGACAATTTACTTGCCAGAAGTTCAATCATTCATTGGAATGCTTGTTTCAGGGAAGGGAAGGGGAAAAAAAATGATTTTTGCTCTGTTACAAAGTGAAAGCAGTGTTTTTGCTGAACAATTTGTTAAAAAAATTTAAAGTATAGTTAAAAAAAATCTTAACAAATAAACAATTATTAAATTTCCAAATTTCGGTTCCTTTAGACTTTAAGGGGGCGTGGACACAGTTTCAACTAAAATTTCAAAATTTATTTTCCATTTTTACCAATATTTAAAAATTTTTCTAATATTATCAGAAGTTTGAACGTAGTTATCGAGAAACAGGACAGATTTAGAGCTCCAAACCTTTATGTTAACAAGGTCTGTGTCATGTCTTTGTTTACATAGGTTAATACACTAAAATATATGTTCATTCAGAGTATATATTTTCAGAAATGAAGTTAAGTTGAAATGCAATTATACAGTTTCTATTGCTCTGCTGAATTTCATTTTGTTATAAATATTATTTTTTTCTATATGTAAACAATGACAAGGCACAAGCCTTATTTACCTTTATGAAGAACTTTAAGTTCTGTATCTCGTTTGTTAACAAATGATGTTCAAATTTTTGCTAATCATTAGATGATGCCTTGGGTAGGAATTGTAAAAATTAAAATTGATTTAAAAAATCAATTGAAACTGAGTCCATACTACTTTTAACATATTATATATGATAAAAAGATATGTATCCATACTTTATCTACATTGAACAAGCAAAGATAAAGGACTGTGATGTTCACCTGGCTAAATCTAGGAAAGGATATCCTTAACCACTCTTCCTATTGCCATAACTTGACAATTTCTGACAAAATTGGCTGTTCTTGTCATTAAAAAAATAATTTAAACGGTAAGAAATATGAAAATCGGAAAACTCTTTTACACACTGTTATAAAAAGACAGCGGAACATATATCACGTGCACGCAACGACCTAGATCACGTGATTTGTGCATGACAGAACTGTGGCAGATGTGCATTAAAATCAAAGATGACTATTTTAGAAGATAATGAACATTAAAACCCACTGTAAAGGCTGAAATTTTCTTGGATATTTATTTTCGTTTATCAACAAAATTAAATTCCACCCGAAATTTTTAAATGACTATATAATTGATAGGAATACTTTCAAAACATCGAAACTAAGTACCCACGAAAATATTTAGAAAACAAATCAACGAAAATTTATGCGCACGAAAAAATGTATATCTACAGTAATTCTATTTCTTTTGTGGAAGTAATTCAATTAGTTTACGACCATTTTCATTACCTTTCGTAATATGTACATTTACGTTTAACTAAAATTAAAAATATATCGGATATTATACAAGAAAACTGCAACAATTTAATTTGTCAAAAAAGTATATGTGCGAATGAAACATGCCACCACAATTTTGTAAAAAGATGGATATGAATCTACTAATATTTTTATTATCTTGTTATAAATTTATATTCTTACGTTTCGAAATGTATCTTTTCCATAGACTGCATGTGATCTGAGAACTTTATGTCTTTCAGGGTTCTTTTCCTCTGCATATCAGTCTTTGAAAGTACTACCTCTGCATCATTATCTGTTTCCCTGCCAAAGTCAGCTGTATACAAGAAAAGGCTCAAGTAAAATACCAACAGACAATGGTTTCTTTAACTTGACATGCAAGGCAAACTGCTGATAAAAGTTCTCATTCTTTTCAAAATTATACTTGCTCTCAAGAAAATTGACTTTTGCAGAAGTATAAAGAGTGACGCAATCTGTCTTTTCTCTTCCATTACAATTATTTAATATGTCAGTCTTGCAAATAAATACATGGATCAGTAGATATGTCATACATATTGTAAAATGGTTTCATTCATTGAACTTATTTATTAATGAATTAAAAAGATTGGCTCTGTTTATTAATCTTGGTATTGGGTTTAAGTCATACAAGTAAGCATGCTAAGTGTAGTATCATGTTATGATAAGCAACCATGCGTCTTTCGAAATTGTGAATCTCATGGCCTCTGGTTAAAAACACGAACCAAATTCAATTGTTGGAAAGTTGTATGATACTCGGATGACCCAATAGGACCTGGGCCTGTTGTTTCAACTGGTATTAAATTTAAGTCCAACAACTGAAAATATATTTCAGAGTAAATTCTTAATTGGGCCGAGATGGCATGTATGGGCCGACCTATTTTAAATCTTGGACCGACACGTCTGAGACGAGATGTCATTTGGACGAAATGTCAATGAGCCGAGGTGACGCTGTGCGTAGGTGGTTGACATTCAAAAGAAGATAGAGGCGGAGTCATTATGAAATCAGAGTATATACTGATATTCGAACAGCTGCAATTAACTTACATATGCTGATGTAATTCATGTTATAAACAAGCATTCTGAAAGCATTGCATTAGCAATATATCCCCTCAAGGTTAGCGTAATCTGTTTCCCACTAAAAACCGAAAAATTAATGCCACAATTCCATAAAAATTTATTAAACCTTAGTCTTTAACTGATCGAGATCAAGTCACACATAAAAAATTGACTCAAAATCTGCAAGCGTCTAGAAAAAAAGTGGAAACTTCTAAAAAATTAAACATGCCACACTTTTGTCAAAAATCATTGAAGCATAACAAAATGCAAACCTGATCTGTTACTCATAAAGATACACTTACATACCAAACATCAGTTCAATAACTGCAAGCGTTTAGAAATAATAAAATGTGGAACCATGTGGAAGAGATTGACAGACAATCGGAGGGACAAACAGCTTGACAGCTAGACAGCAAGATGAACAGACGAAGTGGAAAGCTATATCCCCTCTCCGGTTTCACCGGTTTGGGACTATTAAGTGGTTGTAAACATTACATTTTATTTTTCCTAAAAGGAATCTATATACTACATGTAAAAATAGTATATAGGTCACTGCTCCTGCTTACAGTAGCTATACCATAATACATAAGTTTACGAATTATATCTAATGATATGATAATAATTTATGGCAATAAATGTAAACGCACCATTCAATTCAGTCATTGCAGCCATTTTCACACTGTAAATGAATCGTAAAGTAATTGATCAATAAATCAATAATAATCAATTAATAAATTACATGAAATTACTATTACACAAAACACCACCTACATGTATTAATGTACTGTACAAACTTATGTGACGTTAATTACGGATTACGCTTAATTCATTTTTTTTTCTCTAAATTCTCGGTATCAAAGACTTTTATGTACCTCTGCTCGGGATTGAACCCGGAGCCTATGGCTGTGCCAGTACAGTGCTCTACCGATTGAGTTAAAGGTTAACCCACTAGCCCAAGCTAGAAGGAAGCTTCGTATTTAACGCTTATACATTATCCTCTCTAGAATATGAGATGTCCTCATCTTTTTCGAAGTGCTGACGCCTGTGGGGCGAAGTTCTAGGGGTATTCATTTTCACCAGCAAGAGAACACCTAGTTTCAACCGTGGGCGTTTAACGTAACAGATTTAGAGGCCCTGAACCTCTGGTTTGTCGATCCAGTGTTCTATATATACCGATTGAGCTTAAGGGTTACATGTCATATACGTAAAACAAAGATATATAACGGGTTCCAGAAAAAGTTTTACGAAACACTTCCCCTTTTTCCTTTCGAAAGTATTAATAGCATTGAACAGCAATGCATTCGGCAAGTGTTGTAAAAAGATGTGAATGCTTAAAAAATTTGAACATTAGAAATCACAAAAATACCAAAATATATTGATTGATTGACTGATTGATTGTATATTGTTTAACGTCCCTCTTTTTTCACTCATATGGAGACGCCACCACTTGCCGGTGGAGGGCTACAAATTTTGTCCTATGCTAGGCACTCAGGGTTTTTGAGCAGTGAGGGATCTTTTTCGTGCCAGCACCTACTGCGACACGGGGCCTCGGTTTATACGGTCTCATCCGAAGGACCGGTTTCCACGTCCCGCAGTGGGATTCGAACCCGCGACGTAAGGATTGACTCCTTACTTCGCGACTCTTGAGCAGACGCTCTAACCACTGCGCCACGCGGGCGACTACCAAAATATAAAGCATCAAACTGTACGACTTTTTATCACTTTATACAACTCTTCCGTACGAAATATTGAAAACGTGGCTTTTGATATCATTGTACGATGACTTTTTTTTTTTTAATGAAAAGGGATCCCGTAAACTTATTTACATCGAAAATGATTTCATTTCAAAAGTATTTTTGGCCATTATTTTTAAGAAAAATGTCCTATGAATTTCCGTTCTCCTGATCATATCAGGAGGCACAAGGCGGGAATGACAGGTTGACAGTGGATGTTTGCTGCTCCGTGACACGTACAATCGATACTTTTTGAGGTCCCTGTTTGCTCTGTCCCAAATTTCTAGTGTTGATACATTAGTGGACTTTTGAGCTTAATTATTGCTTGTTATCTTCATTTTTCATTTAAAAATGACGAGAAAAAAATACTTTAACAAAAATAATTAAAATTATTTAAATATAAACAGTTGATTAATTAAACAATTAAAAATTTAGCGATTGCAATATTTTTTCCAACAAACTTGTAGTCCTTATTTTGTACATTTTACTGTTAGTTGCTACTATATGTAATCATAATATAAATAGGGGCAAAATAAATATATAGGATTTTTTTTACAGAAGAAGAGAAACTTTTAATAAAAAAATAATAATTTTATAATTAATATTCAGAATTCATATGTACCTTTTCTGTTTCTCTCCTAGGAATTGTGTTTACTCTTGGCTGGTTCAGATTTCCAATGTATTATATAACGTAACCTTGTGCTAATTAATCATAATTCTGAATTCTGAAAACTTGACAAATTAAGCTGTTATCAGTGCTTAAGTGCAAATAAAGAAAAAAAATGGGTATCCTAGTTTGTTTGGACCTTCCTTTGT
>NW_026936161.1:0-68206 GCF_032062105.1 Saccostrea cuccullata | reverse complement strand
GCCTACATTGATGATGTCGTCATATACAGCAACACATGGGACGAACATCTCCGAATCATGCGTGCTTTATTTGACATTTTAGCTAAAGCAAACTTAACTGTGAATCTTGAGAAGAGCGAATTTTGTCATGCTTATGTAGAGTATTTAGGTCATAAAGTAGGTCAAGGTTATGTTACACCAATAATGGCTAAAGTGGAAGCTATTGCAAAGTTCCCGATTCCTACAAACAAGAAAGAATTAATGAGGTTTTTGGGCATGGCTGGGTTTTACAGAAAATTTTGTCCAAATTTTTCCTCAGTAGTTAGTCCACTTACAAATCTTTTACAAAAGAGGGTTAACTTTGAATGGACAAAGGACTGTGAAAAATCCTTTCATAAAATCAAATCTATCCTGATGAGCAACCCAGTTCTGTCAACTCCAGATTTTTCTAAGCAATTTAAGCTTACTGTTGACGCTAGTGATGTTGGAATCGGGGCAGCTTTGTTTCAAGAACATAGTGATAATGTAGATAGAGTTGTTTCTTATTTTTCAAAGAAACTTACAAAATGTCAACGAAATTATTCTACTATTGAAAAAGAATGCCTTGCTTTGTTGTTAGCTTTACAGCATTTTGATGTTTATTTGAATGTTACTTTGCATCCAATTCTTGTGTATACTGATCACAACCCCCTGACATTTTTGCATAAATTGTCAAACAAGAATCAAAGACTGACTAGATGGAGTTTGTTGTTACAAGAATACAACATAACAATTAAACATATCAAAGGCAAAGACAATGTTATTGCAGACGCCTTGTCAAGAGTATCGTAAACATACTAGATTTTGTATTAATGTACATGTTTTACAATTTAAGTTTTTCATTGACATTCAAACTTTTTAAGGGGGGAGGTGTTGTGAGATGTGTATTGTTTCATTATGTATATAATTAGTAACATTAAGTTTCTTGAACATTCCAGAGTGGTCAACATGTTTGGTCATTTTATCTAGAACATTCTTAAATTTTGTGTATGTCCAGATTGTTCCAGTAATATCATGTTTTAACAATTTCTAGAATATTCTAGATTTATATTACTGTATAAATACCCTGTCAATTCGATGCATAAGATACTTTTGTCGTATAAGCATCATTGAGGTATTACTGGGATATAATTTCACTGGGACATTGTGTGCAGCAACGGACACTCTGATGTATGTATTTTTAGATTTTTGCTAAGTTTGTACTTAATGATTTGTATATTACTGTAAATAAATTATTGTTAAGTTTAAATTGTGTTATTGATCTTTGCTGGCATTTAGGGTTATTCTGACCCATAACACAATGTATACCCTTGCACTGGTGTGAGTTTAAATAATTTCAAAGAGGGGCCTTTTAAGGCCCTAGTCATATCTTGTATTTTAATGTTTCAATAACTTTTAGATAGAAATAAGATTTTTAATATATTTTCGTTTTAAATGCTGTTACAATATAGACGTCTTGATATTATACTGGAAAAATTTATTTCAAATTTAATCTGTGTTAATGCACCTTTAAGAAGGAGGGGAAATGTAAAAAGTGTACAAACGGACGGACGCACAACAGACAAATTGTAATCAGAAAAGCTTACTTGAGAGGAAAAACATATTGTGTTTATTTATAGACTTAAAATTTTGGACTTGCAAAAAGCCAGCTTACATTTTCGAGGGACAGAGATGGAGGACGCACGAAAGGTGAGAAAAAGGAGAAAAAAAACGTGACTGACGTGACAGATGTTTTTTGGGGGGAGGGGGGGATTAAGCATGGCAATGCTGTTCCTTGAATTAAACAGAAATAAACGTCCTCAATTAATTTCCACACAAAAAATATTCATAAGTATATATTTTATTTAAAGATAAAACACATTCATAATAACTTGCGTAGCAAAATCACTGAAAAGGCGTCAGAAACATTTAACTTAATACATTAGTGTAAAACGTTTCTGCTGAGTCATGATGATATATATTGCTTAAAACAAATATAACAATTCAGACATTCACCAAATTATCTAAACATTAAATCTGTCATCAAAATAAAATGCTATATTTAAAAACATTTCGATATAGAATTGTATCAGAGAGATTCAGATTAATTTAGAAATTCCAGAATTAATATAAAACAGTTTATTTGTACGAGAGGCTGCAGTAAATATACCTGCTTTCTCTATATCATATAAAAAATCTCTTAAATTGCAAAAAATAAATAAGTAAATAAATAAAAATAATAAATAAAACAACAAAAAGGTGAATATGTAAAAAATAATTGTTACAAATATAACAATACGAAATAAAATATTCGCATCATAACACTAGTATCTAAAAACAAACAAGTAGTACTACTTAACTTCTACCTTAAGAAATGAATGACTTTAATTTCCGCATTTCCACATAGAAAAGTTACTTTTCACAACATGAGCGAGAGCAGCACTGTTCAGTAAAGTCCTGATCGTAACCCATCGGGACCTCTGTAGATTTCCCCGTGTCGTCATCATATTTTTTACACGAGGAAAAGGGCGGGGAATAAAGGTGTAGAGTGACAGCGCCCTCCACGTGACTTTTGTTTCCCACTCGATGAAGTCCGTCTGCGTCTGTATAAAAAATATATATTGAATTTATTATATCTATGTTATTTCATAACAGAAATCCTACAGTAGTCTTTAAAAAAAGGGGGGGGTAAAGATTGGTTTGACACTAGTCTAGTACTAAGAACTCTCAAGAAAGTGCTTTAAGTGCCGTACATGTATGCAGATAGTGATCAAAAGAAAGGCTTTACCACAGACGATAATTACATGCAAGACGACTTAGAAAAATACCTGTAAATCTTAATTTTTGGTATAATGTCAAGCTATATAAACGTTGCAAAGTACTTGACAAAATACCAGTTTACACAAATTATTGTTTTAAACATACCAGTGATATGGGCCACATCGTTGAGTGTATATACCCGGTCTTGAATTTTCTTCATTTTGCCTCCACAACACGACGTCATATCCGGATTTTCATACAACTCCTCGAACACTTCTCCCTTCAGAGTCTTCATGAAGCAGTGTGATTTAGGGTGATTATGTATAGGGCTTTCCTGACCAGTGTTCCAACACAATATCATCAGATTGTAATGACCATTCCCTTTGTCCAGAAGAGTTCTTGTATATCTATACAGTAGATAATGATATCCGTGTGAAAACTAAATCATTCAAAACACTAACATCATGAAACTGTATGAATTTTTGCTTTCTTATTCAATTGAATCCAGAGTATCTGTATTTTTTCACTTCTTAATTTTCAGTATTCATTTTCATTACATAATATTTCCAATTAATTAGTAAATCATGTCAAAAACTGAAAAAAAGAAATATACTACTTGCTTTTTATCGCTCCACTTTTCCTTGCTTTCCCAGTCCTTTGGATGACTTTCGTAATTCGACATAATCATTTTAATGGTATTTACCATCTCCTCCGACTCCTCCAGAAAACCGTTCTCCAACTCCCTTCTGAGGTCTAATTGCATAGCATTCAAGTCATATCGTGCCATTATTGTTTGTATATCTGCTCTAACTTAAGATAACCGACTTCGAAATCTACATACAGGTTTGCATAAAACATTGTGAAAATTTAAACAAGGCATGTGTTTTGTGTTCATTTATATACAATCACTTCAACCAGGATATTTTTTTGCATGTCCTTAAAAATAGTCTCGAAATCAATTACCCTTCTTGGAAATATTTAAACGACGCCCAGTCATAATCTTAACTTTCGGTTTCTCATCAGTTTCAGATATGCTGGTGTTTTTTTTTTAAATACACCATATGAAACGTTTTAATTTTACATGAAACAGAAAGTACGATCATATATGTTATAATACGCTTTTGTGAAATATTTTTCTCAACGATTAGCAGATGGTAGAAAAATGAAATGAGCATTTAAAATATTTACCTTCTTATATCACAAATAAATAATTTAAATTTATATCCTCAACAAATGTATAAAGACTTAATTTTTGAACTCAAATATATTAAATCGGATGAATACTAATTTGAATAAACATTAATTAAACGAGGACAATGAAAAAAAAATATCGAATCATACTTCTGTTATGCATGTACATGTAGTATATTGTATGTACAAGTACATTTATAATTTTTGGTTATAAATGTAATTCATGCATGATTAATTATTGAATTAGAACAAATTTTTACCCGCGGTTTGTTTGCAATCAGTTTTCTTATATTAAAAAAAAAAACAGTTAGAATTGACCTACTAAAAATCAAAATCTTCACTGTATTCAATAGTGGAGGTCACTAGCACGTTAACCTAGTTAAAGTTCATTTAATTAAACGACTTTTTTACACACCCATACACATACTACACACACACGAATGACTTTAACCTCTATTGTAGGCCTTTCAACTAATTTTTCAAGTTACACATATAGTAAAATACATTTCATTGATAGATTTATAGATACATGGAATTATCATAAAATATAACTTAATATGCATACATTTGATTAAATCATTAAAAAGTTTAATTATTTATAATTGAATTGGACGATGTAGTGTTTTAAGGACAGGTAACTTAGATGTGAAAAATGACCAACTAAGTGCCGATTTATGAGTTATCGGTTATAGGAATGACATATAGGCTACTTCAGTATTGGTATTGTTATTTACACAAAAGGGTTTCTTACATTGTTTTGTACACAAAAGCTTTGACCAAAAAAGGAGAATGTCTTCACTCTACCTGAAATAACAGGGTCAAATGAATGGGGAACAGTCTATATTTAATATTTTAACTCATTTTATTCATTGACGATTGTTATGAGGAAGAAAATATAATGACATGTTTTATTTGTGCGCACTTTTTCACTTCCTATATAAATATATATATATATATTTACAAGTAAATGCAACAATTAATTATCTTATTTGTATTACCTAGCACGAAGAAGAACGCCCGTATAAACATTTAATCAGGTTAGAACTAAGAAGGAGGGTCGATTTCACTTTTTATTTAAATTAAAAACTTTACTTATATCTAATTAAACGGCGTCCACAACTATATGGTAAATAAGTTTATTATTAGTGCTAAATTTTAAAACCACTGGATTCTATTGACAGCAAAGAAATACTTGGGAAATGCTAAAAACTGACTTGTGTATAAACAGTTAGCTACCTCGGACCTGCTCTAAACAAGTTTCAGCAACGAGTTATCGTTCATAACATCGAACCCTAGCGGCAATTGAAAGGCCTATCTATTGTTTTCTCAAGCGGTGTTTACAGCGATGAAAATTTCCGGATACTGTAAAATTGAAACAACAACGAGGGAATGCACATTCGTTAGTTTGTCATGTGTTATATACTGTCTTAATACACAAATATTATTTTGTAGTTACTCTCTTAAAGACTGTTACTTTTTTTTATTTAAACAACAGAGCGTTTATTATATTCAAAAACATATTATCAGGATAATCTGTTTTAAAAATAAATATACCGTGATCCACAAACAATGTGAATATATTTGGGGCACAGAGTCTGGTTTTAGGTGGTTTATATTCAGACATATTCCCCGTTTAGGTGTATTCATTTTCGTTAAAAAGTAAATGCTTTTTTATCTCATTATTTCCTAAGCTGATAGGCTGGCGGTAATAAGACTTTTAAGTTAACAAAAATGGCAAATGCGATACCAGGTTCAATATAAAAATGAAGTGTCATTTAACAAATATCATTTTCATGATAAAAAAAATCGATACAAACCTTGTATTTTTTTAATGAACTTGATTTGTCCGTCCAAATTGATCTAGTTTTGTATGACCAACAATAAAGAAGTAAAAAGAAAATTTATAGGGAGCATTTTTAAAATTCTTTTTAGAACGTTTCATATTTCTGATATCGAATGTCCTGTTTAGAATTTTATAGAGTGAAGTACAGTCGTAGTAGTTTTTCATTTTAAATCTGTGTTTACCAAGTACAAACCCTTCGTATTTTTTTCTATTAAATAGCAGATATGTATTACTTGCTTTTCAACCAGCAAGTATAGCAGATTATTGAGAATTTTCATGACTATCACATTCATAAAAAAATTCTATTGAATTTGTTCAAGTGTTATAAAATCGTGTTTTTAGCTTTCGTAGATACATGTAATAATCAAATAAATAATCTTCATTGCATAATACTTGCATATGGGTCAAGCAATACATCATAAAAAATCAAAACAAAAGAAATAGGATTAATTATCACTGACAATTATGCGTATCCACTGAAAATATTCAATAATCTTCAATTTTTTTAAACTACGCTTGTATGAATCGATACTTCAAGTCCGAAACAGAAACTAAGTACTGGAAAAGGTCTGCTTTGTCTTGGGTTTGTTTCGTTTTCTTAGGGGGCAATAAATCAAAGGAGCCTAGATTGTATAATTTATAGATTTTCATCAACAAAAAAAGGTTTAAATGTTTTATTGTTTGGGTACTATTAATTTGTGCAACATCTAAATGTTTTACATTCGTCACATTTTCTCACAAAGTATTTACAAATCGCCAGTTTATTAAATAAGACCTCATTAACACACACAATTCAATGCCCCCATTTGAAGAGGTTAAATGAATAAATCATGTTGGTATTCAGAACAATTCTGTTACCCCCAAGTTTTGTGTTGGTTGGTTGTACATGTATTTTCACAATGGTTTGCGTGGGTTTTTTTTTAGTTGCTCATTATTTTTATATGTAAGCTTGGTTTGCTGGTTGCTCACAGATAATAGCAACATTCGCTCTCGAACAGATTACGTTTTTTTGTACCATAGTTAGGTGATTTCTTCTGTAAAAATTGTTGGTTATTTGTACACATTACATGGGGTAATTACTACACATACAATGTTAAATGGACGGAGACATTTAAATAAGGTAGTATGCAATAGGTATAGGCCGAAATCTGTCTATTATATGTCATCTATTAGAGGGTCTAACGAGTGTCTAACATCCGACATAATGATCAGTTTGAGGCCTATAACTTAAAACATTAATTTTCAAAAATGTCAAACACTTCCATTGTAATCTTACCGTATAACCTACCTGGCACTGATCATCAAGTCAGGCAAAAAGCAACTAGTTTTTGTCTTTTCTTTTATACTTTTTAACAGTAAGAATCATCGAGCCATGTAATCAATTTACATGAATTTTGCATATTATTTTTAGCTTATATGGGGAGTCTGGGTCCTTAAAGAGATTTTGTTATCTCCAAAATGGATGCTGACTGGAGGCAGGAGATATGAGAGCTTTTGCTAGAAAGAATTGATAGGAGGAGGGTGGATGGATTAGTGTGTAATTTTTTATAGTAATTTAGCTACACATAGAAGACAGAGGGAAAATAATACAGGGACACCATATGGGAGGGGGAAATCCCATTTCCAGACAACAAGAGAGAAGTCCTATTAGCATACGCATTCAAGGACATGCTTCATACAAACACATTACATATGCGTCATGACGAGCAAATTTCACACATATGTCACAATAGTCTTTGCATTAATCTATTACACTGAAGTTTAGTAGAAGACGCAGCAGTTTATATTGATAGACGACTTTGTAAAAAGTTAATTCCCAAAGTCTGTTTAAGCATGCTACATATAACCATCCCGATTATCTCTTTGAGATAGTGTTCACCTTTGGTAAGGGGGATCACTAATCTGACATTTATATCAGTCCCTTTTTGTAAGTTCTTCTTGATCTTTTTCTCTATAATGTTTTTGTTTTATTACGGTGATTCACATATTTTTTTCTAAATTTGTCAGATTGATATTTTCTTTTTGGAGTTGACATGTTAGACGGGTATTTTAAGCAGAGGATCTTCAAGCGCAGTACGCTTCAAGGCAGTAGAATTTCCTGGTCCATGATTCATCCTGAGCGAATTCGGTTCATACTCAAGTACTCACTCGAGATTGCCATCACATGACCGAATGTTTACATATACACGTGGTTTGCAATCGAACTTCACCATCACATGACCAGATGTTTACATATATACGTGGTTTTCAACAGGATTGTACCATCACACGACCGGATGATTACATACATGTAGACACGCGGTTTTTAAACCGAACTGTTACAGGTGTTCCTTCATTTCTTGACGCATTTGGTAGAGTTATTTGCTCTTTTCGAGTTTTATAGACAATAGAAATGTTTTGTTGTTGTTGTTTTTTTGTTTTTTTTTTTACATTTTTGAGTCTCAGAAATTCAACAATAAGGCAATTAATTACCCTGAAGCCACTTGCTTTTATACTACCTTATTTACCCCGTATAACAGGGTTTGCAGAGGAGGTAATAATACCACAATTTGATTCAGACGATTTTAGATATCATTTTCTCTTCAGCATAGATATGTTCGAAGAAATCAGATCAGCCTTGGGTAAATATTTGCTTTTTTTTAAGTACACGTTTTTCAAGAAAATTTATCAATATGTATGCTTTACAAGGCGTTCCATATATCAAATATAGTGATTGTACTGGACCTGCTATTGACTCAGAGGTCAAAAGGTGAAGGTACTTAATTCATAAATTCTATCTGTTTTAACATTTACATTTCCCGCGCGATATCTCGAGAAATTTTAAAACGTTGGCAGTGAAATTTAATACCTAAAATTAAATCAAACAACAGATTGTCATTTTCTAAATGTTTTTGTATCATGGCTGCGGTGTTTTTCCTTTGAAGTCAAGTGTACAATAACTGGAGATACACCGATGGGCGTATCCAGAAAAAAACTGTGCCGTGTATATGGGCGGAGCCAGCAAAAACTGTGCCGTGTAAATAAATTATTGAACACCAAGGCGATTTCATCATTTTAAATTACATGTATATTGAATCTGAATTACAGAATGAATGGGCTTTGTAATATACAAATGCAAAATTTCTGCAAGTTAAATAAAAGTCTTTCACATAAATTACAGTACGTATATATTCCAAACTACGAAATGATTTTACGGAGCTCTTCAAATTTTCAATCCACAGCAACGAGAAATCAATTTCTTGACATGAATTCCACACAGAAATATATTAAAATATCCCACCTATTGTAATATAGAATGAATGGGCTTTGTAATATACAAATGCAAAATTTCTGCAAGTTAAATAAAAGTCTTTCACATAAATTACAGTACGTATATATCCCAAACTACGAAATGATTTTACGGAGCTCTTCAAATTTTCAATCCACAGCAACGAGAAATCAATTTCTTGACATGAATTCCACACAGAAATATATTAAAATATCCCACCTATTGTAATATAGGGCATACGCTGTACTGCATCCACAGATGAAGAGTAATTGACCCTGACACAGCGTTTTCGTCAATACCACAGCTCTCGAATATGTCAAATGATCAACGGGTATCTTTTTTCTTGATTTTGAATTTACCTTCTTCAACTTTTTTTTCTTCTTTGATATCCAAAGGTTTTCTTGTGAATTTCATTAACAATCCAGGGACGGATCCAGCAATTTTTGAAAGGGGGGACGCTCCAGGTCGGTGCCCCCAGCACTCATGCACAGAATCACACCTCGGCCACTTTAAGTCCGTAGCTACATTTAAAAGAAAGGGGGCCTCCAAAAACAGTTGACAAGGAAAAAAAAACCCTTGCACCACACTTTAAAATCCGGGGGGGGGGGGGGGTGTTGGTGTTGGGATGCTGCAATCCGACGTCCTTTCTCATGAACACACGCACGTAAAATGTTTATTAAAAATACTGACAGAAAGGAGAGATTATCTATGCGGTCACCTGACAAAAACTACATTTTCTATTGGTGTAATTAAAAATCATGCTGAAAATCTGTGACATGACGTTTGATTGGCCATGATACAAGAAAGTTATTGAATATTTATTATGGTGTATCCTGATTTATTTGGACGAAGGGCGGAGACTCGTGCTTCGCACTCGTCACCGCCCTTCGTCCAAATAACTCAGGATACACCATAATGAATATACAATAACTATTACTTATAAGCAATAAAATTAAATATTTAGTAAATGTAATAGTTTCGTAAATTTGTAAATTCAGAAGGTTGTACAACATAATTAAATGAACTATTTACGAAACGTATAAAATAAGTCAAGAGAACTCGTAAGAGCTAGCAAAAATCAATATCTGTGATATCCTTGATTGATATTAATATATTCTTCCCTTGAATTGTAATTTTGTAGAGATGCACGTGGTATGTACAACTTGTGACTGAAGTCTGAGAAAGAATTAGCCTTATACACAGGCTTTCTACACAAAACAAGTTCTCTCCAATCTCTAAACTGTCTAATATCTTTCTGCTGGATTTCTGTATGTTTATTCCTCCTGTTAATAAACAAACGAATTTTTTGTATGTTCTTGTCATTTTGCATCAATCACTTTTCTGTCAAACTCTATTCTAAATTGATAATTTCTAGCTTTTATTCAGTAAAAAAGAGGACAATCGTTTTGGAGGATAATCGGTCTTTTCTAAAATAGAATAAGTAGAATTTTATGACGATATATATAATTTATATATAAAAATATATAATTTTAATTTTAGTGAAGAAGCCAATGGACAACATTGCTCGCCTGAGTAACTTTGGTCCTGATATTCTTAATCAGCCCCATCTTGTAATACCTATGGTGACCCCACCCTTCCACCAAGGGTCATGATTTGAAAATTTAAAAACCTAAAACTTTCCTGGCACCGAGCGCTTCCACATAAATATAAGCTATTCTAGCCCAGTGGTTCTTGAGAAGATTTTAAAAAGATTTTTCCATCATATTTCAGTGTAAAACCCGAATTCCCTGTTGTGGCCTGACCTATGCCAAGGGTAAAGATTTGAACAATTTAGAATTTTTATTTTTACAGGATGCTTCCATACATGTTTTTCTGGCCAAGTGGGTCTTGAGAAAAAGATTTTTACAGAATTTTCCAATATATTTAAAATCTTGGATTCCACATGTGCCCCACCCCGAGTGCCATGATTTGAAAAATTTAGAATTTACACTTCCCCAATTTGATTTCACACAAGTTTCAGCTTTTCTGGCCCAGTGGTTCTTTAGAAGATTTTTCCCTTACATTTCAATGTCATATTTAGATTCCCTCTTGTGGCCCAGCTCTACCCCGGGGTCATGATTTTTTATTTTAAAAAGTTCACAACCTAAGAATGCTTCTACATAAATTGCAGGATTTCTGGCACAGAGTTTCTTGAGAAGATATTTTTATTTACCCCACTCTATTTTTGTCTTTTCCTGATTAATTTCCCTTGTAACGGGAACTTGACTATCATTTTTATTAATTTAAACTTAACCTCACCCCAGAAATTTTGGTTAAAAATGATATAGTGGTTCTTGAGAGGTTGAAAATGTGAAAAGTCAACAGTCGTACGACAAATAAAGGCTGATCAGTCAGAAAAGCTCACTTGAGCTTTCAGCTCAGGAAAGCTGAAAACACATAATACTCACGATTTCTTGCATCCTCTAGATATCAATCCTATGACTATCATTACTGCTACAAGTCCAAGAAACGAAGCAGATGCCCCTAAAATCAAATGAGTATTTTTGACTTTGGACTGTGTTGATTGTGCGGAATCGTTAGGTTCAGTTGGAGTGGACTTGTCAATTTGTTCCCTGGATGTTTCCGTGTGTGCTTCTTTTGTTCCATCAGTGGTTTTTACTGAACTTGCAGTTGATTCGATTTCAGTTGATTGTTTGATTGTTGTTATTGGGTTTGTTTTTGTTGACGGTGTTGCAGGTGGAGTAAAGGTTCCGGATTGAGAGTAAGTTGTATCTTGGTTCAATGTAGTCAATGTTGATGTACTAGGTGAATTTGCTGTTGTAAAGTAAGAAGATTGAGAGGAAGTTGTTGTTTCTTCGTACGTTGTTGGCACCGGATTTATCGTGGGCGTTGATGTTGTTTGTGAAGTTGTTGTTGCTTTTAGGGTTGATGATTGATAGGGAGTTTTTTCTTGTTTCGTTGTTGGTGTCAGGTTTGTGGTGGATGTTGATGTCATTTGTGAATTTGTTGTCAAGCTTGTTGACTGAGAGGAAGTCGTTGTGTCTGTTAAGGTTGAGGATTGAAAGTAAGTGGTTGTATCTTGGTTCGTTGTTGGCCTCGGGTTTGTAGTTGATTGTAATGTTGGTTCTGAAGTTAAGGTTGTGGACTGAGAGGAAGTCATATCTTGGTTTGTTGTAGGTGTTAGTTTTGTTGTGTATTGTGATGTATTTAGTAAAGTTGTTGTTAAGGTTAAAAAGGAAGTTATCGTTTCTTTATTTGTTGTGGTAGTTTCCGTTGTAGATGTCGGATTTCTAGTAATAGTTGAAGTAATTTCTGCGTCTGTTGTTAGGGTTGTTGATTGAGAAGTTGTTGTAGTTAACATATCTTCGTTTGTTGTTGTCATCTCTCTTGTAGACGTTAGAATTGGAGTTCCTGTTAAAGTAAGTCTGATTTAGTTGTATATATAATTGTGCAAACAAGAAGTCTGTGAGCCTATGCACATAGGTAATATCCCCCCTCTGATGTGAATATACATTATCATGTTAATATACACATCAGGTCCAGTTACATGTACGGGCATATAGATAAAAAGGAAGTTGATATCAGATTCATACAAAAAATAAATCCCACCAATTATGGCATTTCTCAACAAAGTACATTTATTTGCTACAATTTCAAGCATCTGTATTGAGTTGACATCAGTAAAGAACGAAAATGAATCCCTCCGCATGGCATGCCTCAACAAATAGTGTACTAAAGTTTCAATTAAAAGCTATCTGCGTAGGAAATTTGTTATTCATGAAACGGACAAGCGTACGGTTGAACGGGCAGTTGACACCGTATGAGAACAAATACATATCCCATCATGTGACATAACTCAGGGAAGATTGTGTAACAATTTCTAGCATCTGCCATTAGTAGTTGCTGAGTAAACTGCGACGAAATTTTGTTTTGTGAGAAAGAAGCAGACGCCCGGATGAACAGGAAGTTGACATCGGATTTAAACAAAAATGAATTCTATAATATGGCATGCTTCAGAATATATTGTGTTAAAATTTCAAGCATTGGCCATAAGTAGTTGCTGAGAAAAGTGAGCAAAAATTTGGTACGGACAGACGGACGGACACACAAGGGTAAAACAGTATATCTTCGGAGCGGGGATATAAAAAGGGAAAGTTTTCATTACAGCAGGATTTAAGATTTTGTTTTTTATTAGAAAAGTATTAATCATTACAAGTGACATGTGAAATAGGGGCATTTTATGCAACCTTCAAATGAAATCTGACAATTTATTAAATGACCTTGAAATAAACTTGTGCAACCTTTCTTCTGTCACATAAACAATATAAACAATTATTGGAGGATTTATTAATGAATATTTTTTTAGGTCACCTGAGTGAACTCAGGTGACCTATTGCTATCTGTTTTTGTCGGTCGTCGTCCGTCGTTCGTTAACATTTGAACATTTTCAGCTTCTTCTCTGAAACCACTGAACCAATTTCAACCAAATTTGGCATACCGGTATAGCATTTATGGGTGAAGGGAAACAAAAATTGTGAATTCCATGATCCTGCCCCCCTGGGGCCTGGGGATGGGGCAAAAACCACTAAAATTAGTGCAATCTTTAAAAATTTTCTTCTGTACTCCTGGACAACTATTGGTATAATTGTGATCAGCATTGAGTGCTCTACCAAAATTGTGAAATTCATGGCCCAAAGAGGGTCAGGGGTTCTAGTGCTAGGGCAGGGCTAAATAGGTTATATAGTGAAAATGCATTATTTCTTTGAAAATCTTCTTTTTTGCTCCTGGGCATTAAGTAAACTAACCAAGTGCATAGTTAAGTTGAAAATGACTGCCTCTTCCAGAATTGTGAATTTCAGGGCCCCAGGGTCAGGGGTTCTAGTGCTAGGGCAGGGCTATATAGATTATATAGTGAAAACGCATCAATTCTTTGAAATTCTTCTTCTCTGTTCATGGGCATTAAATAAACTAACCAAGTGCATAGTTAAGTTGAAAATGACTGTTTCTTCCAAAATTTTGAATCTAAAGGCCCCAGGGTCAGGGGTTCTAGTGGTAGGGTGGGGTTTCATAGATTATATAGTGAAAATGCAAAATCTCTTTGAAATTCTTCTTCTCTGTTCATGGGCATTAAATACAGTTACCAAAAAAAACATATTTATGTTGAATAAGACTGCCTATTCTCAGATTGTGAATCTAATGGCCCCAGGGTCAGGGATTCTAGTGGTAAGGTGGGGCTATATAGATTATATAGTGAAATGCAAAAATTCTTCTCTGTTCATGGGCATTAAATAAACTAACCAAGTGCATGGCTATGTTGAATAAGGCTGCCTCTTCCAAAATTGTGAATTTCATGGCCCAAGGGTCAGGGGTTCTAGTGCTAGGGCGGCGCTATATAGGTAATATAGTAAAAAATGAATTATTGCTTTGAAAATCTTCTTCTCTGCTCATGGGTATTAAATAAACTTTAACCAAGTACATAGTTATGTTGAATAAGGCTGCCTCTTCCAAAATTGTGAATTTCATGGCCCCTGGGTTGGGGATTCAGGTGTTAGGGTGGGGCTTTATTGATTATATAGTGAAAATGCATAATTTTTTAAAAAAAATCTTCTTTTCTGCACCTGGGTATCTAACCAATAAACTATGTACAAAATTATGAGGAGATATGGTGCCTCTTTGAGATTTTTGAATTTCAGGGCCCCTGGGTCAAGGCTTCTTTGAAAATCTTTTCCTTTGTTCCTGGGTATTATGCCAATGATCTAAGTATATATTTATGACAAAGATGGTTTATTTCCTGGCCCCTGGGACAAAGGTCAGAGGTACTTTGTGGGGGGGTAACATAGTCTGAAAATAATTTAATGCTTTGAAATCTGCACTTTGGTATTAATAAATAACAATGATGAAATAAAATTTATGAAATTTCCAAAATTTTGAAAGATGTGGCCCCAAGGTCAGTGGTTCCTGTGGGATGGGGTGCACAAATGTGGACCCGCCCTAACACAAGAAGCCCTGACCCAGGGGCCCTGACATACACAAAAAGTGGAAATGCATTTTCTCTTTGTTACTCTGATCTACCTCTGGGTAATATGTAACAAGAGTAAGCATGCAGTGTATAGATATGATAAGCAATGGAGCCTCTTTCATAATTGTGAATTTCATGGCCTCTGGTTTAAAACATGAATCAAATTCAATTGTTGGAAAGTTGTCGCATGATATTCAGGTGACCTATAAGGCCCATATGGCTCTTGTTATTCATAAACAAGTTAAAAAATTATAAAACAAGAGGCCTATGCACCTTATGGGTCACCTGAGTATATTTAACAACTTTCCAACAATTGAAATTGATTCGTGTTTTAAACTAAAGGCCATGAAATTCACAATTTTGAAAGAAGCACCATGGCTTATCATAACTTTACACTTAGCATGCTTACTTCGATTACTTCATCGAGGTAGATGAGAGTAACAAAGAGAAAATGCATTTCCACTATATCAGTTGTGCTCCCCATCCCACAGGAACCACTGACCTTGGGGCCACATCTTTCAAAATTTTGAAAATTTTATTTCATCATGTTGTTGATTAATAATACCAAAGTGCAGATTTCAAAGCATTAATTTTTTTCAGACTCTGTAACCCCCCCCCCCCTCTCCGAAGTACCTCTAACCCAGGGGCCCGAAAAATTAACCATTCTCGAAGAAGCAGCTTTCTTCGTCATAAATATGTTATAAGATCATTGGCATAATACCCAAGAGCAAAGGAAAATATTTTCAAAGAATTCATGCATTTTCATAAACATTAGAGCACCGCCCTATCACAAAAAACCCT
This sequence comes from Saccostrea cuccullata, assembly GCF_032062105.1. Lineage (NCBI taxonomy): Eukaryota > Metazoa > Mollusca > Bivalvia > Ostreida > Ostreidae > Saccostrea > Saccostrea cuccullata. The sequence continues at coordinate 52,366 of NW_026936161.1, read as the reverse complement.
GACCCAGGGGCCCTGATATTCACAAATCTAACAGAGACAACCTTCCTCTTCATAATCATGTACATAGTTCATTGGTTTAAAGGTACTTGGACATAGCTTTAAAGTTATTATTTTCTTTATAATATTACGACTTATATATTTTAATAGCATTTCACACAAAAATTAATTAAAAATCTTATTTCGTTTAAAAGATATTGAAATTTCAAATTTTTCGGCGGGTTTGATTGATATATCCTTGCACCCTCACAAATTTAATTTTATTCTTAATCCTTAGGAAAAGTGGCAATCTCGTTTAGTATAAATGAAAAATATTAATACTAAAATCCAGAAAATTCAGAGTAGACACGTTCGAAAGCAAAACAAACACACAATATATTGTCAGTCCGTGCAGTTGTGGTAAGCAGACTGTGACGATTGAACGCACCCGGTGAATTCTAAATATAAACAATAACAGAACTCGAGCCCTGTTAACAAAAACTGTGTACATAACATGAGTGTGCTCGATTTGCTAAACTCTGTACGCATCTCTTAGTTCGGAAAGACGATACTTGTGAAGGTGTTTTGCTTTCAAACATTTCTACTCTGAATAAAATTATTTTTCTTGATAAAAGTTTTAATATTTCTCATTAAAACACATCAAAATCGCCACGTTTCCTAAGGATTAAGAATAAAGTTAAAAATTTGAGAAAGTGCAAGGATGTGTCAATCAAACCCGCCAAAAAATTTAAAGTTTTAATAACTTTTAAATGAAATAAGATTTTTAATTAATTTTTGTGTGAAATGCTATTAAAATATATAATTCATGATGTTATACAGATAAAATGAGAAAATATTAACTTCAAATCTGTGTCCAAGTGCCTTTAATACCCAGGTGCAGAAAAGATTTTTAAAGAATTTATGCATTTTCACCATATAAACAATAGAGCCCCACCATAACACAAGAACCCCCAACCCAGGGTGCATGAAATTCAAATTTTTGGAAGAAGCAGCCTTATTCAACATAACTATGCACTTGGTTAGTTTATTTAATACTCTGGAGCAGAGAAGATTTTCAAAGAAATCATTCATTTTTACTATTTATTTATATAGCTCCACCCTAGCACTAGAACCCCTGACCATGGGGCCATGAAATTCACAATTTTGGAAGAGGCAGTCTTATTTAACTTAACTATGCACTTGGTAAGTTTAATACCCAGGAGCAGAGAAGATTTTCAAAGAATATATGCATTTTCTCTATAAAATCTGTAAAGCCCCGCCCTGCCACAAGAACCCCTGACCCTGGGGACATGAAATTCACAATTTTAGAAGAGGCAGTCATTTCAACTCAACTATGCACTTGGTTAGTTTATTAAATGCCCAGGAGCAGAAAAGAAGAATTTCAAAGAAATAATGCATTTTAACTATATAACTTATTTAGCCCCGCCCTACTAGTACTAGAACCCCTGACACTTGGGTCATGAATTTCACAATTTTGGTAGAGGACTCAATGCTGATTACAACCATACCAACAGTTTGACTGCTTAATGTCCTGGAGTAAAAAAGATTTTGAAGATTGCACTAATTTTAGTGGTTTTGGCCCAACCCACCACAGGGGGCAGGAACCATGAAATTCACAATTTCTTTTCCCCTTCTCCCATAGATGCTATATGCCAAATTTGGTTCAAATTGATACAGTGGCTTCAGAGTAGAAGCTGAAAATGTTCAAATGTTTACGCACGACGTAGGACGAAGACGGATGGCAGGTGACGTAAAAATAAATTAACAATAGGAAATATCGGTAATTTTTTTTTTGAAGTATTTCTTATTTGTTCTGCTTGTATTATTTACCTGGTCGATTAATGTGTATTTAAAATGGTGTCAACGCCCGAGGTTTCAATCTGCTATGGCATGATTAGCAGATAGTCAGTACATGTTAGACCAGTTCTCAGGTAAGTTTGGACTTTTAGTAAGGCGTGGCATTCTCGGCGCGAAGTAATAAGCGTCTGTCAAATGGCGAATACTTTCTCATTTAACATCAGGAACTTTCAATTGTTGTTGACAACGATAAGACAACTAAACCCCGCCCCTGTGCCGTGACAGAACTTTTAATTGGCCGTTTGATACTCTACTGACATTCGGCCTAATTTCTATCCTATGGATATTTCAACAGTGAAGGAAAGCTGTGTAAATTTAAGAAGCTAATTATGTAACGTTGAGAATGCCAGGCCTTACTGGAAGTCCAAACTTAACTGGAAACTGTCCTATTTGGGTATCAGAGTTACACATTGCCAAACATGCTGGTCAACATATGAAACTAATTTCACTTTATCTAATGCAAAAAATATCAATAAACGTGAAAATAATATTTTTGTCGGGAATAATAAATTTTGAACATAATCTGAGGGTTTTGTTCTCGTGATTTAAGTATGTACACTCGAAAATTTGAAGAAATGCTTTAACGTTTTGTGTGAGTTATTGGTATGTAAATCACACAGACTAGTCACGTAGTCATATTTTATGAATCGCATTAGCAACGTAAATAACAAACATTTGCCCAACGTAACAAGCATTGTTGGGCCAACGTTCGGTCAATATCCTCATGCTATATGGGATCATGTTTCCTTGCACAGCCGAGGTTTGTCGAATGGGAACTGTGCATTTAACATCTAAGACGTCACTAAACAAAACAAGTGAAGACTTACCGTAAACTTCAACCTCACAGATGGAGAACACAGAATTGACCAATTCACTGGGATCATCAACAGAAAAACTCAACAGAATCGTTGGAACAGAACCTTGTATCTGATAATTGATTGTTATCCAACTAAGTGAATTTTGAGGTATTTCAACTGCCTCGGTTTGCTGGTTCTGTACGACAAAACTTAATGAAATAGTTGCAGCACCTTCATTAAAACAAAAGAAAAGTCAACATGAAATCATAAAAACACTTAATGAATTTTGAGGTATTTCAACTGCCTGGGTTCGCTGTTTCTCTACGGTAAAAGTTAATGAAATAGTTGCAGCACCTTCTTTATAACAAAAGTAAAAACTACGTGACATCATAAAAACATTTTATGTTATTTATGTCTAAAAAGTTTGAATTTAAAGGATAATGGTAAAAAGCACAATGAATCAGTTTTATAGTCAAACAAAATCATTTTACGTAAGGATAGATTCTGTCTTTTTTTTTTCTTTACCTCGAGTGAGTCTCCATATATCACTGTGAGAAAGCTGATGATCGTAATATATATTACGATCGTCAAAACATTTCGCCCGAGTCGTTCGATTGAAATTTTTCGACTGCAATTAGGGTAAAGTAATCTCGAGTCGGACGATTCTGATGCCATTTAAACAGAGTTTCCTTATTGAATCAATGCTGTCCTATGATTGACTGAATCAAGCAATGCTTTATATTTTAGGAGTTGTCTTTCTTCTCGAACGACGATGTTGCGGTGTTTATGAAGTTTGAACTTTGGAAGCACTAATCACCGGAGAAATCGAAGATCTGCTCGCTCAATCAATATTTTGATTAATCAAACGTTTGGAACTTTACATATGTTGTAAAAGAATTTAATTTGAATGTTATAATTACACATAAACTATGCAGTAAACATTGTAAATAAATAATATGTATATTTTCTGAAATATTTAATATTTTCCGAAGGATTTAAGCTCGGATGTAATGACTCAATTTGATCTTCAGTTGGATAGTAAATTTTAGCTATTCAATGCCAAGTCGGACACTCCCGAGTTTATACGAATCTTGCCAAATCAAATGTTTGAGTCTCCTTTGATAAAGATAAATCTAAAATTCTTTCTTTTAAAATAAATATTTCAAATTAATTAAATTAATTCAGGAAAAAATAAGTGTGAGCGTCTGCATGGTCTGATGGAAGATTCATAAAGCGTTTTGTATAATTTCACATTTGTAAGTGATTTTGACTTTAAACTCTCACTCTCTTATAAAATTAGCGTTTTATGATTAATGCCTTCAACTTCTCTAAGAAGTTCTTTAATGTTCCTACTATAATAGAAAAAGGGAACTTTAAAGATTTACAAAAATTACAAAAAGGCTTCAAGACACGGAGGGAGGTTCTCTAGATTGGCGTTTTTTTTTTTTTTTTTTGTTTTTTTTTTTGTTTTTTGCTCCCCCTTTATAATTTTTCTGCCCCCCCCCTTAATATATCGCCCGTGAGAGGCCGATGCTTGTTAAATGATGAAGTGCACCTAAGCGGTTGCATATAGGGTCTTGTAAGTTAATTAGTTCCTACATTTATAGGTGTCCGACTCAATATCAAATGTGTCCGACTTCGATTTCGATGTTGGTGGTTTTTCACATTTCAATGCAATATAAGGTAAAATACCGAGGTAATCCGAGCAAAAAATAGTAGACCTTTGCGAGTTCTTTCGGACAGTACCCAAAATCATAGGTATACTATCAAATGTGGTCTGCATACATTAAAAAAAATGAGAGGTATCCGACTCACGATCACTTTACCCTACAAACCTCATTCAATCAAAATGAGTAATTAAAGATCTTGCTTAAGCGAACATCGATTTTATCTCCACGCCAGTATAGTTGTTGTTAACCCAAACAAGCGAAACGAAAGAAAAACGCCTTTTAAATTTTGCAGTATGATGAGCTAAACAAACACATTCTAGCGAATAGATGATGACCGTAATATAATTATACAGATGACCGTAATGTTATATTTTACAAAATCAAAAGATGTATTAAATATCTTTATAAAAAATCAATTCATGTTTGTAACCGCGCGATCAGCAATAAGGGGGAACCCCTCGCTACTTTTTTTTTTCAAAACATAACTTTTGAAAATGATCATTGAAAACACGACCCCCTCCCCTCCAAAATTTTAGTTGCAATGTAAGATATATTATTACATACAAATAAAGCAGTCATTGGAAAACAGAAATTAAAATGAACTACTAGTATATTGCCAGTAGTGATACCTTGGAAAACGAACTAAATGGCTCGCTTTCTTTTTTTTAAATATTTAAATATTTTAGCTTTTAAAGTTTTACAAGCAAAGAAATAATTGTCCAAACTCTTAAATTCCTGTGTCGTGAATGTGTATGTAAGGGTGTGTATTTCGGAGGGGAGGGAGAGTTAAGTTTTTTGACTTTTTTTCACAATCAAAGGATGACTGCACATAACGCTGTGTTTAGGGTCTTTTTTGTCGCTTCTGTTCATTTACATCTTAACCTCTTTTCACTTTTTTATATTAACTACAGTTTTTTTTCGATAAGACACCCATTTAAATGTTTAAAATAGTTTTGCTTGTAATACAATAACTTTCACGTGATATCTTTCCTCAGGTAATTTTCACAGGCACTTAATTAGGGTTTGGACCCTCCTTTAGATATAAGCTCTACCTCTCATGCATAAATGATATTCAGTCAAGGGCAGGTAAATGTAAATTACCTGTATTTGGAAAACCGTAGGGACAAAAAACACGAAAGTTATTGTATTTAATTACAATAAATACCAATCTTTTAATATCTCGCCCATTAGTCGGACATAGAGTTATGGACAAAACTTGAACTCCCAAAAAGCCGACTTATAGGCAAGTATTGTATTTCACGGAAATTTCCATTTTTATTAAACATCAAAATCAAAAACCGATACACAGAACTATGTATCTTAGTGTAGTCTACATGTGTGCCAAGTTATATTGAAATCATACCAAAACTGTAGGAGGAGTAGCATTTTGAATTTATTTCAAAGAAATTTCTATTTTTAGTAACCACGGCAACACCGTTCATCAAAATCAAAAACCGATATCTTAGTGTAGTCTACTTGTGTGTCAAGATATACTGAAATCAGACCAAAACTGTAGGAGGAGTAGCATTCTGAATGTTTTTCACAGAAATTTCTATTTTTAGTAACTGTAGTGTATTTGGGGGGGTGTTTTTTAAATTGTAATTTGGATCGGGCTCGAGAGTTCACCGCTCTCTCTCTTCCCACGTTTCCGCCAAGCCAGGTGCAGGCCATGATTTGAGAGCTCCCTGATTTTGTTATATTTTCGAATCAACTGTTCTTAATTAATATATAATTTTTATCCAAAGTGATTTAGTTATTTAATACTAATTAGGAAATCACTTTATTGGCGTTGTCGGCAGGATTTCTGTTGGTCTTACGAGACCGAAGCGGCGTTTAGGGGACTCCGCGCGGTCAGGCCACGTGTAGGTGACTATGTCTTAATTTATTTTGGCAGAATAGAATTAGGAAAAATCATTCGAATTTACTTGAGATTGGTAATTTTGGAATATGTCTTTACGTGAATTGGATTATTTGTGGCAATTGATCTGTGATGTTTCTGTGTACAAAGTCATGCTGTAATTAGGTCAATCAAAACATTAGTTTGTTGTCAGTTGTCCCGGAGTTATGAGTGAAAAGAAAAGGTTATTTGGTCGAGGTAAGGAGAGTTCCGAGCGCATGAGTGGCATGGGTGTCCTGGGGGGCAAGGTAGCTAGGTCGGGTGGTTTGGCAGGGGCCCAGGGGTAGGATGTTAATGTATGGGGTGACTCTCAACCTGAGAGGGAAGGCCAAATTTTCAGACTAACTCCAATTAGGCCACCAGTATTTAGTACTCCAAGCAGCAGTGGGGGTGAAAATAATACGGCAGTTGGGGAAGTAGATATGTCCCTCACCCTGGGGAGTTGTGACAGGTCTGTTATGGGGACAACTGGGGTTGGACAACATCAGAGCTTTGGGGTTATACCGAGCAATGATCAGGTCCTGGCTTGGTTAAAGGGAGTTCAGACCCAATTAGCCCACTTGACCCAGATTCTGGCAGGGAAGTCAGGGTTTTTTTGGGGATAGCCACTCCCTGGAATCTAGTTTTAGGGAGGAAGGCTGTAACAGTGCTTGCAGTGAGCCGGCCCTATATGACCCCATTGAATAAATCCACAGTGAATCCCAGGTCAGGTGTCCCCACATTTGTGACAAATGTACCCAGCAACACTCAGGTTACATCTACCAGCTCTAGTGTGGTTTTCTCACATGGGGGTCATCCTGAGCAGGAACATGAAAGGGGACAGTGTAGGGTCACATTTTCTGGTGGGTATGGCGGTAACCGATCGAGAGTTTCCCCCGGCCAAAGTGTTGGTCAGGGGAATGGGGGTAGTCATCCTTTAATTATTAGGACTCAATCACACACCGGTAAGGGGGCAGTGTCCTGGGGGGAGCCCCGGTATAAATTTGAAGGTCCAATAATTCCGGGTAGGTCGGATTACGCTATGCCTCAGGAGGCACTTGAACATACAAATAGGGAATCCCCCGGGACTCTAAGTCACTCATGTTCTGCATCGGGGCAGATGTGTGTTAGGGATCAGACAGGCACTGAGGCTGTGCCAGTTGTCAGTTTGGCGAGTCCAGCTGTGGAGTTTAGGGCAATAGATAGTTATATTTCGGGTGCAACCTGCGGTAGGGAAAATACCTCTCTTGAAACTCCTTTAAGACTCCAGGGGTCATCTCCCAGTGATTCCTCAAGTACACTGGTGACGTTGAATGGGGTCTGTTCTATGCGAAATTTATAACGTTAGCTCGATATTATAGGTGGGATGATAACGATAGTCTATTGGCTCTCAGTGTCTCCGTTGAGGGACCAGCACTAAGGTATTTCTACTTGCTCTCCTCACGGGGTGAGCATATGACTTTTCAGGAGATAGCATCTTGATTTGAGCAACGGTTCGGTAAGGGTACATCTCAGGCCGTGTCGCAGGTGGAGTTTAACTCCCTGACTCATGGGACTGATGAGAGTCTAGAGCAGTGGGGTGACCGGGTCATGGAAACCGCGCAACGTGCTCTAGGGGCAAGAGTCCCGGGACAAATGCTCCAGGAGCAAGCAGTCCTGCGGTTTGCGATGGGCTGCCTGGATGTGCGGGCAGGCCGACGGCTGACAGCCCCCCTGTTAATCTAGATGAGGCTGTTAGGCGAGTAAAGTTGTTTCAGCTAAGCCGCGAAGCCCTTATCCCTTAGCACAGTGGTGGAGTTCGCTCTGTCTCTTTAGATAGCCAGTCGTCAGGTGCGGGTCTGTCGAGATCTCCCGCACCAGCTCAATATAAGGGGTCATTTGAAACCTATAGACATCAGAAGGCGTGGAAGCGAAGTTCTGACGACAAGTCGAAACAAAGTAATAAGCAAAAGACATCTCGCGGCAAAGATGGAGATTCCTCCCCCAAGCCACGCAAGCGACGACGACGATCTGGTCTGTGCATCAATTGTCATCAGCCTGGGTATTTCCGTCGTGAGTGCCCAAATAGAGTTGAGTCCTCAAGTCCTTCAAAGGAAGGTAAAAGTAAACGGACTGAGGATAAGCAGGTATGCCCACCAGAATCCCCATCAGCAGGGGTTGCTCAGTCTGCACCGTCAAGTCTTGGCTATGGAAAAAGTGCATGGCATGTGCCTGTCACTGTGAATGGCCATAAGGTTAGCGCTGTTGTTGATACCGCTGCCGAGATAACTACTATATCGCAGACATTCTATGATAGAATGTCTCCGCCCCCAGAGATTAAAGCAAGGACAGTGGTGGACCTGGCTGGGGGCGGGGTGACCATGGCTTTAGAGTTGAGGGTTGCAGGACCTCACAGGCTATGCATAAAGTAAGTATCAAGGCTGTACAGGCTGTTGCCCCTGTGGACACGGAGAAAAATATGAAGTGCTGTGGTAACAAGGAAGCACCTTACACAGGGACGAGTGGTCGGGCTGGGAGATGTAAGAACAAGCCAGAGCCACCTTACAGGCCCCAGGCTTCCGCGAGTCAGGGGCGTAAGAGGTGTAAGGCAAAGAAGGTTAAGTAGCCTAAGGATGTCCATGCCCCTTGCCTTCTGAGCAGGGGCAAACACGTATTTGTATTTTTAAGCTGATTTACAGTGTACCGGCGCAGATGTCTGATGGTGTCCTGTGCATGTTTGGAGCCCAGGGACGATTCATGCAGGTGTGTTCGCTAACACACCTTCTGCTGCTATCCCAGAGGATCCAGACTTTGTGTTTATATGAACTGTTTATGCTGCAAAGCTATCCATAGTTTGGACATTTTATATTGAAATGATTTATTGTGGATTATATTAAATAATTTATTTGTATTGTAAATCATAGGAGGTTTACTGTCATTATCTTTGTAAAGTGTTATGTGCCGATATGTATTGTAAATGGCCTCCACTTAGTCGGAATTGGGACATTCCTCCACAAAATGGGGGGGGGGAATGTAGTGTTTTAAGGGGGTGTTTTTTAAATTGTAATTTGGATCGGGCTCGAGAGTTCACCGCTCTCTCTCTTCCCGCGCTTCCGCCAAGCCAGGTGCAGGCTATGATTTGAGAGCTCCCTGATTTTGTTATATTTTCGAATCAACTCTTCTTAATTAATATATAATTTTTATCCAAAGTGATTTAGTTGTTTAATACTAAGTAGGAAATCCCTTTATAACCATGGCAACACCGTTCATCAAAATCAAAAACCGATATCTGTGGGGACACCTGACCTGGGATTCCGTCTTTAGATGGATTATTTTCTGGGATAAAGGGCATAAGCAATCTCAAAAAGGTTTATTTTGATTAATTTGGTAGTAATTTCCAGTGCAGGTACTTTTATATTCTTCAAAATCGTTTCGGAGCGGATCCGCTCCGATTTGCTACATTGCAAGTATATGGGACGTATTCTAACTGTGGTGAGGGCTTGTACCGAGACACAATTAGATCATTAAGCAATGAGAGATCTTTTCGTACCAGCTCCCACAGCGATACAGGTGAAGATTTATTGTATTGTTTGTTGTTAAACGTCCCTCTCAAGAATTTTTCACTCTTATGGAGACGCCACCAATGGCCGGTGAAGGGCTACAAATTTTGTCCTAAGCTCGGCACTCAGGGCCTTTGAGCAGTGAGGGATCTTTATTGTGCCAGCACCTACTGCGAGACGGGGCCTCGGTTTATACGGTCTCATCCGAAGGACCGGTCTCCACGTCCCACAGTGGAATTCAAACCCGCGACGTAAGGATTGGCTCCTTACTTCGCGACTCTAGAGCAGACGCTCTAACCACTGCTCACGTGGACGACGATTTAGAAATCCAAGAATTGCAAATGTACCTTTTGGAATGTCGATTTATACTTCATATTTTATTTCTTGAAGTTCAGATATACCTGGAAAATAAAGTGAAGTGAATTGATTTATGTTAGAATTTTCCAGTTTTCAAATTTAGTTCTAATTTTCGAACGCGATTTTTTTCTGTTTGCAAATGGTTAAAAATATTATGTTTGAAAATTATATTTACATCTTTGTCCAAATGACTCCTTATAACTACTTCTACAACAGGAAAAAAACTTAAATTTGGTATAATACGGTCATCCCACTGCAATAAAAATAACTAGATTACGGTCATCTTGAAATTTTGTTACGGTCATCATTCTCGAACTTTGAGGTCGTACCACAGGCACTTGTTCCGGGAATAAATTTTTACCCATAGTATAATAATAACACAGGGTATTTAACTCAAAATCACACGGATTACTCCCCTCCCTTAGATTCGCGCTTATATAAACTTTTAGAGGAAAAGGCAGTGGCAAACTGTTTACACCTATATCATCTACGATAATTTATCTACACAACCATATATGGCTTGCTTGTCTTTGTTTTCTTTAATCTCGGTAAACAGCGTCAAAACTCTACTCGCCGAGTAGAAAAGTCGAACTAAAACATTAAACGGTATGTGGTAATCTCGGGCATAGAGAAAAATTAAAGAATGCGTGGGTTTAAAAATTCAATTCCAGATTTTAAATATGGCATTGAATAAATAAAATAAAATTTCATAGTGTCCTGTTTTCCACAAAAACACTACGATGTTTTTCCGATGTAATTTTAAAAACAGATTTTTAGCCAATAAAATTCGAGGTCTAATTCTTGGCCCGAGACAAGAACATACCATTCTATGGTTGAGTTTCACTTTCCACTCGGCGAGCAGAATTTTGAAGCTGATTACGGAGATAAAAGAAAACTAGGAGACTTATTGTTCACAGAACAATAAGAGGTCTTTCCACCTTCTTTGAATTTTTATTTTGTTTTATATCTGACTCCTTAAAATTAAATTCCATGAATAAGAATCCAAAATTGTCTTAAAGGATAAAAAAAAATGATTTTTATTAAATACAATGACATTTGACCTTAAAAAATTTTGAAGGTCAAAGGTCAAGGATCACAATGCAATTGATCCCATGCTTCTACGACTTATAGGTTTCAAGTTATAAGGTTTAATAGTAAGTACAAAGACGTTAAAGGGCGATAACTCATATAGGGGGTCATCAGATCCTTTCGCACTTATACAGTGAAGTTATGTCTAAAGACCCTTAAGACATTAGTGAAGATGTGGTGTCTCTACGGTATACGGTTTTGGAGGAGTAGTGATAACAAGGTTTTTAGCACAAGGGGCCATAAATTTTGAAAGGGTTAATGTTTGGGGACAAGAATGAAATCTTTGAAATAGTTTTACGAGTATATACTAATAATGCAAAGACATTAAGTATATGTTGAAAGACAAAAGAGATATAAAAAGATCTTACTTTCTCATTTTTGGAATGACCTTGACCTTTACATGAATTTTAAGGTCGAAGGTCAATGAATCTTATGCAGTTAGTCCCATGTCTCTACAACTTCTCGTTTTGAAAATTTTTAATTATTTGTAAAATTCAAAAAGTTTCAGGGGCAATAACTCATTGAAGGGGTTTAGCAATCCTTTCGCAATGAATAGTTTGAAAGTTCCTCTCAAGTAGTTGTAGACATTGGTGATGGTTTCATACCTCTACGGTTTACGGTTTCGGAGGAGTAGAGATAACAAGCATTTCTTGCTTAAGGCGCAATAACTTCAAAAGGGGTCAAAGATCGAATACGGGGGGTCATTTTTCGGAATAACTTAATATTCAGTATCATGAACTATAAAGATTTTCAGTAAGTCTTGCGGTTTCAAAACATCTCCAGAAATAAAATAATAACTAGTAAACTAATTGTTCAGAGAACAATGAGACGTCTTTCCACCTTTTTAAGTGTTTCAATATCATTTGGGCTGAAAAAAGTAGGAAAAAAGCAAGAAAATAAATAAAACAGCAAAATTCTCATTTCTCTACTAGGATTTTAGATCGGGCTCGCAGTTGGTATAATTTTACCGTAAACAGACTTCCTAGATTGTTTGTAGTCGACCGACTCGGGGATAAGCACGAATTCATTGATCACGCAAAGAGAGCGCATAAAAAACACTGTAACACGCTCCTATGTGTATATATGAGCTTGAATGAGATTATTATCAAGTTAAGATGTAAGAGGTAGGGTTTGATTAAAATTATGATATACCTATTAAAATGAATAACATGCATTTGATCTGCGCATCAAGACGGAAGCGTAAGTGAAAACGTTGTGAAATGTCCCATGTGTTACCTGCATCATATGTGCATTATACATGTATTAAAGAGATGTTTGAAAATATCCGATTTGAGTTGTTTTATGTTTGAAATGGATGGCGATAAATTATTTAAAAGCATGTGAGAAACAAAGCGAGAGATGCAAGGCAGTTTGTAATTATGGAAAAGGGAAACAGAGAATCGGGTTCGGGTTTAACATTCCTGACCGAAATAGGCATGAAATTCAATGTAAGTAGCATAAATAAAATTCCAAACATGTAATTCTAGATGGGAAACACAGGGAAGAAACGTGTATTTCTTTTTACTATGCTGAAAGTCGCTATTTCTTGGGATTGTGTTATTCTAGGAAAAAAAAATCAAATTTCAGATGAAATCAAGATTCATTCCATTTATATTAAATCCACATAAAATTGAAATAAATTCCATACACTAAAAAAAGCAAGAATAATTGGTATTAAAATGTCGTAATAGAGCAGGAGAATCGAATGAAATAAACAAAAATTGCAGAAATAGCCAATACGGGCGTTTTTAATTTTTATGCTCAGAAATAACTAAATTTCAGACAGAAAAAAAATGCAGATTTTGCCGATTATCACCAGAATTTCATTATATTTTAGATACTCACCTTAAAACTCTCAGGACACTTTCTTTAAGGTATCTTCTTGCTTTTACTCCGAATCTTATGTCGATATATCGTGTCTTTTGAACTTAAAGACATTTTCTCTATGCTGCTGATTTTTTCTTTTTTTTAAGAAAAGGGGGGGGTATAAGGATTTGTTAAAGTAAGAGTTGAAAATACCTCGACGACCATAAGCTTTATTGTGACCTTTGGGCCAATAGGGGGTCAAAGGTCAAGGTCATTTATCAAGGTCAAAGGTCAAGGTCATCAAAAAAAAAAAAAAAGTAAAGAGCGAGATAAACTTGAGATTAACACTTGAAGCTGAATCTAGATAAAGGTAATGAATATTTCTTTATAACTTTTTGAGTAAGGGGTCAAGGTCAAAGGTCAAGGTCATTTGGATTTTAAGCTTAAATCTACAATTTCTCTAGTTTTTCAATGACCTTGAACTTTGACCTTGACCTATTCTTCAAGGTCAAAGGTCAAAAGATCTCATGCAGTTGGGCCCATGTCTTTACGACTTGTTGTTAAGAAGTTTTTAGTTCTTCGTAAACATCATAAAATGGCAGGGGCAATAACTACTGGAAATGGTTTACGAATTCTTTCGCACTAATAGAATGAAAAGTGTACTAAATTAGTCGCAGACATTGTTGAAGGTTTTGTACCTCTACGGTTTACGGTTTCGGAGGAGTAGCGATAACAAGGGCTTACACTGAAAGGGGCACTAACTTTCAGAGGGTTCAATTTTAGGGGACAAGCATGGAATCTGTGAAATGGTTTTAAGAATACATACTAAAGATGCATAGATGTTTAGAATTTGGTTAAGAACAAAAGAGCTATAAAAAATGCTTAATTTTACATATTTTGAATGACTTCGACCTAGATTTTAAAGGTCAAAGGTCAATGAAACTTTTGCAGTTGGTCCCATGTCTCTACGCCTTGTCGTTTTAGAAAAGTTCTTGATATTCGTAAACATTGCAAACATTCAAGGGCAATAATTCATTATAGGGGTTTACGAATCCTTTCGCAATGTTTGATTGGAGAGTCTACTAAATCAGTCGTAAACATTAACAAAGGTTTGGAATCTCTGCGGTTTACAGTTTCGGAGAAGAAGCGATAACAAACATTTCTCGCGAAAGGGGCAATAACTTCAAAAGGGGTCAAGGTTCATTTACGCAGGGTGAACTGCAATAATCTTTTACGGAGTACATTTTTATGGACTATAAATCTTTTCGATAAATCTTTAAACAAAAAAACATGCGGCGGAAAAATAATTTAAAAAAAAGAATAACTAGGAGACTAATTGTTCTCTGAACGATTAACGGCTTTCCACCTTTTTTAAGTTTTCATGTCATTTGAATTAAAAAAAAATGAAAAAAAAAGTTTCTCCAGCTGGGCTTGAACCTACAACCCTCAGTTTGTAAGTCGGACACGCTAACCATTGAGCCATCAAGTTGTACACAAGTAAGCGTATTTTGTAAACTAATTTATTTTTTGAAGGTGGAAGAGGATACCTGTAGTTTCGTAGGAAAGTACCGGTCAAATTTCTTAAAAAACTGAGATCTTGCCGGTTTGATGTGATATTGTATGTAGGAAAATGATTAGAATAATTATGGGACACATTTGCAGTGAAGCAATGACACTTAGCATATATAGAGTCGTAAAAGCGAAAGTAATACACGTGGTCAGTTGCAGAGGAAATTCAAAATCCCGGAAAAACAGTGAGTGAGTCATGGACATTTTTTCTACACTATATTGTATAAAGCGGGGTATCTGCAATTGATTTAACCTATCTAAATTGCGTGGAAATTTATTTGATATGAAAAATCGCTATTTCCGAGATTTAGATTTAAATCTAAATAAAATTAAAATAAATTCCATACACCTAAGAAAGCAAGAATACTTGGTATTAAAATGTCGTAATAGAGCAGGAGAATCGAATGATATTAACAATAATTGCAGAAATAGCCAATACGAGTTTTAATTAATTTTTATGCTCAGCAATAACTAAATTTCAGACAGAAAAAAAATGCAGATTTTGCCGATATTCACTATAATTTCAAAATACTTTAGAGGCTCACCTTAAAACTCTCAGGACACTTTCTTTCAGGTCTGTTCTTGCTTTTATTACGAATCTTATGCCGATATTTCGTTTCGTTTGGCTTGTAGACATTTTCTCTAAGTTGGTGTTGGTTTTCTTTTTAAAAGGGGGGGGGGTGTTTATTTTATAAGCATTTGTTAGAGTGATGGTTGTAAATACCTCCACGACCTTTAGCTTGATTGTGACCTTTGGGTCAATGGGGTCAAAGGTCAAGGTCATTTATCAAGGTCAAAGGTCAAGGTCATGAAAAGAGAGAGAGAGAGGTAAACTTGAGATTAACACTTGAAGCTGCATCTAGATAAAGGTAATGAATATTTCTTTATGACCTTTTGAGTAAGGGTCAAGGTCAGAGGTCAAGGTCAATGTCAAATTTCAAGGTCAAAGGTCAAGGTCATTTGAATTTTAAGCTTAAATTGACAATTTCTCTACTTTTCCAATGACCTTGACCTTTGACCTTGACCTATTTTCAAGGTCAACGGTCATAAGATCTCATGCACTTGGTCCTATATCTTTACCACTTGTCATTTAAAAGTTTTTAATTTTTCTTGTAAGCTTTAAAACTTTCAGGGGCAATAACTCATTGAAGGAGTCACCGAATACTTTTGCAATGAATAGATTCCAGAGTCCTCTCAATTAGTCGAAGACATTGGTGAAGGTTTCATACCTCCACGGTTTACGGTTTCAAAGGAGTAGCGATAACAAGCATTTCTTGCGAAAGGGGCAATAACTTTGAAAGGGGTCAAAGTTCAAACATGGGGGGTCGTTTTTCGGAATAACTTTTAATATCCAATATCATGAACTACAAAGTTTTTCGATAAGTCTTGCGGTTTCAAAAGTCCGGGAAGAAAAATAATAATAACTAGGAGACTTATTGTTCACAGAACAATAAGAGGTCTTTCCACCTTTTGAATTTCAGTTTCATATAATATTTATCTATTTAAAATTAAATTTCATAAAAAAGAAACCAGTAATGGCTTAAAAGAAGAAAAAAATGAAAATGAAATTTTTTTTTAGGTGACCTTGACCTTTGACCTTCAAGTCATGTTCAAGGTCAAAGGTCAAGGGTCACATTGTAATTAACCCCATGTCTCTATGACTTATAGTTTTAAAGTTATAAGGTTTAATAGTAAGCACAAAAGCATTTAAGGGCAGTAACTCATTCAAGGAGTCACCATATCCTTTTGCACTTGAACATAAAAATTTTGCCTAAAGTCCCAGAAGACATTAGAGAAGATTTCCTGTCTTTGCAGTTTACAGTTTTGAAGCAATAGCAATAAAAAAAATTTTTCGCACAAGGGGCAATAACTTTTAATAGGGTCAATCTTAAGGGACAAGAATGAAATCTTTGACACAGTTTTAAGAGTACATATTAAGGATGCATAGACATTAAGCATCTGTTGAAAGACAAAAGATATATAAAAACAGCTAAATTTCTCAGTTTTGGAATGACCTTGAACTTTGACCTTTACATGAATTTTAAGTGCAATGGTCAATGAATCTTATGCAGTTGAGTTCATGTCTCTACACCATCTCGTTTTGAAAATTTTTTATTATTTCTAAAATTCAAAGACTTTTAGGGGCAATAACACATTGAAGGAGTCACCGAAGACTTTCGCAATCATACATTCCAGAATCCTCTCAATTAGTCAAAGACTTTAGTGAAGGTTTCATATTTGTACAGTTTACGGTTTCGAAGTAGTAGCAATAACAAGGTTTTTCGCACAAAGGGCGATAACTTTTAATAGGGTCAATCTTACGGAATACGAATTGAATCTTTAAAATAGTTTTAAGAGTACATATTAATGATGCTAAGACAATTTGTATAAGTTAAGAGACATAAATGATATAAAAAGAGCTTAATTTCTTAATTTTGAAATGACCTTGACCTTTGACCTTTCCATGAGTTTTAAGCTCAAAGCTCAATGAATCTTATGCAGTTGGTCTCATGTCTCTACACTTTCTCGTTTTGAAAATTTTTAATTATTTGTAAAATTCAAAGACTTTCAGGGGCAATAACTCATTGAAGAAGTCACCGAAGACTTTCGCAATGAATAGATTCCAGAGTCCTCTCAATTAGTCGAAGACTTTAATGAAGGTTTCATATTTCTACGGTTTACGGTTTTGAAGGAGTAGCGATAACAAGGTTTTTCGCACAAAGGGCAATAACTTTTAATACGGTCAATCTTAAGGAATACGAATTAAATCTTTAAAATAGTTTTAAGAGTACATATTAATGATCCTAAGACAGTTTGTATATGTTGAAAGACAAAAAAGATATAGAAAGAGCTTAATTTCTCAAATTTGGAATGACCTTGACCTTTGACCTTTGCATTAATTTCATGATGAAAGGTCAATAAATCTTATGCAGTTGGTCCCATGTCTCTATCACTTCTCGTTTTGAAAATTTTTAATTATTTCTAAAATTCAAAAAGTTTCAGGGGCAATAACTCATTGAAGGGGTCACCGAATACTTTCGCAATGAATAGATTCCAGAGTCCTCTCAATTAGTCGAAGACTTTAGTGAAGGTTTCATATTTCTACGGTTTATGGTTTCGAAGGAGTAGCGATAACAAGCATTTCTTGCGAAAGGGGCAATAACTTTGAAAGGGGTCAAAGTTCAAACATGGGGGGTCGTTTTTCGGAATAACTTTTAATATCCAATATCATGAACTACAAAGTTTTTCGATAAGTCCTCCGGTTTCAAAAGTCCGGGAAGAAAAATAATAATAATAATAATAATAATAATAAACATAAGCATTTCAAGAGGTCTTTCCACAGAAAGGTGGAAAGACCTAATAAACATAAGCATTTCAAGAGGTCTTTCCACAGAAAGGTGGAAAGCCCTAATAAACAGAACAATTTCAATAGGTCTTTCCACAGAAAGGTGGAAAGACCTAATAAAAACACTAAACTAATTGTTCAGAGAACAATGAGACGTCTTTCCACCTTTTTAAGTGTTTCAATATCATTTGGGCTGAAAAAATTAGGAAAAAAGCAAGAAAATAAATAAAACAGCAAAATTCTCATTTCTCTACTAGGATTTTAGATCGGGCTCGCAGTTGGTATAATTTTACCGTAAACAGACTTCCTAGATTGTTTGTAGTCGACCGACTCGGGGATAAGCACGAATTCATTGATCACGCAAAGAGAGCGCATAAAAAACACTGTAACACGCTCCTATGTGTATATATGAGCTTGAATGAGATTATTATCAAGTTAAGATGTAAGAGGTAGGGTTTGATTAAAATTATGATATACCTATTAAAATGAATAACATGCATTTGATCTGCGCATCAAGACGGAAGCGTAAGTGAAAACGTTGTGAAATGTCCCATGTGTTACCTGCATCATATGTGCATTATACATGTATTAAAGAGATGTTTGAAAATATCCGATTTGAGTTGTTTTATGTTTGAAATGGATGGCGATAAATTATTTAAAAGCATGTGAGAAACAAAGCGAGAGATGCAAGGCAGTTTGTAATTATGGAAAAGGGAAACAGAGAATCGGGTTCGGGTTTAACATTCCTGACCGAAATAGGCATGAAATTCAATGTAAGTAGCATAAATAAAATTCCAAACATGTAATTCTAGATGGGAAACACAGGGAAGAAACGTGTATTTCTTTTTACTATGCTGAAAGTCGCTATTTCTTGGGATTGTGTTATTCTAGGAAAAAAAAAATCAAATTTCAGATGAAATCAAGATTCATTCCATTTATATTAAATCCACATAAAATTGAAATAAATTCCATACACTAAAAAAAGCAAGAATAATTGGTATTAAAATGTCGTAATAGAGCAGGAGAATCGAATGAAATAAACAAAAATTGCAGAAATAGCCAATACGGGCGTTTTTAATTTTTATGCTCAGAAATAACTAAATTTCAGACAGAAAAAAAATGCAGATTTTGCCGATTATCACCAGAATTTCATTATATTTTAGATACTCACCTTAAAACTCTCAGGACACTTTCTTTAAGGTATCTTCTTGCTTTTACTACGAATCTGATGTCGATATATCGTGTCTTTTGAACTTAAAGACATTTTCTCTATGCTGCTGATTTTTTTTTTTTTTTTTAAGAAAAGGGGGGGGGGGTATAAGGATTTGTTAAAGTAAGAGTTGAAAATATCTCGACGACCTTAAGCTTTATTGTGTCCTTTGGGCCAATAGGGTGGTCAAAGGTCAAGGTCGTTTATCACAGTCAAAGGTCAAGGTCATCAAAAAAAAAAAAGTAAAGAGCGAGATAAACTTGAGATTAACACTTGAAGCTGAATCTAGATAAAGGTAATGAATATTTCTTTATAACTTTTTGAGTAAGGGGTCAAGGTCAAATATCAAGGTCAAAGGTCATTTGGATTTTAAGCTTAAATCTACAATTTCTCTAGTTTTTCAATGACCTTGAACTTTGACCTTGACCTATTCTTCAAGGTCAAAGGTCAAAAGATCTCATGCAGTTGGGCCCATGTCTTTACGACTTGTTGTTAAGAAGTTTTTAGTTCTTCGTAAACATCATAAAATGGCAGGGGCAATAACTACTGGAAATGGTTTACGAATTCTTTCGCACTAATAGAATGAGAAGTGTACTAAATTAGTCGCAGACATTGTTGAAGGTTTTGTACCTCTACGGTTTACGGTTTCGGAGGAGTAGCGATAACAAGGGCTTACACTGAAAGGGGCACTAACTTTCAGAGGGTTCAATTTTAGGGGACAAGCATGGAATCTGTGAAATGGTTTTAAGAATACATACTAAAGATGCATAGATGTTTAGAATTTGGTTAAGAACAAAAGAGCTATAAAAAATGCTTAATTTTACATATTTTGAATGAGCTTGACCTTTGACCTTGACCTAGATATTTAAGGTCAAAAGTCAAGGAATCTTTTGCAGTTGGTCCCATGTCTCTACGCCTTGTCGTTTTAGAAAAGTTCTTGATATTCGTAAACATTGCAAACATTCAAGGGCAATAATTCATTATAGGGGTTTACGAATCCTTTCGCAATGTTTGATTGGAGAGTCTACTAAATCAGTCGTAAACATTAACAAAGGTTTGGAATCTCTGCGGTTTACAGTTTCGGAGAAGAAGCGATAACAAACATTTCTTGCGAAAGGGGCAATAACTTCAAAAGGGGTCAAGGTTCATTTACGCAGGGTGAACTGCAATAATCTTTTACGGAGTACATTTTTATGGACTATAAATCTTTTCGATAAATCTTTAAACAAAAAAACATGCGGCGGAAAAATAATTAAAAAAAAAGAATAACTAGGAGACTAATTGTTCTCTGAACGATTAACGGCTTTCCACCTTTTTTAAGTTTTCATGTCATTTGAATTAAAAAAAAAAAAAAAAAAAAAAAAAAAAAAAAAAAAAAAAAATCTCCAGCTGGGCTTGAACCTACAACCCTCAGTTTGTAAGTCGGACACGCTAACCATTGAGCCATCAAGTTGTACACAAGTAAGCGTATTTTGTAAACTAATTTATTTTTTGAAGGTGGAAGAGGATACCTGTAGTTTCGTAGGAAAGTACCGGTCAAATTTCTTAAAAAACTGAGATCTTGCCGGTTTGATGTGATATTGTATGTAGGAAAATGATTAGAATAATTATGGGACACATTTGCAGTGAAGCAATGACACTTAGCATATATAGAGTCGTAAAAGCGAAAGTAATACACGTGGTCAGTTGCAGAGGAAATTCAAAATCCCGGAAAAACAGTGAGTGAGTCATGGACATTTTTTCTACACTATATTGTATAAAGCGGGGTATCTGCAATTGATTTAACCTATCTAAATTGCGTGGAAATTTATTTGATATGAAAAATCGCTATTTCCGAGATTTAGATTTAAATCTAAATAAAATTAAAATAAATTCCATACACCTAAGAAAGCAAGAATACTTGGTATTAAAATGTCGTAATAGAGCAGGAGAATCGAATGATATTAACAATAATTGCAGAAATAGCCAATACGAGTTTTAATTAATTTTTATGCTCAGCAATAACTAAATTTCAGACAGAAAAAAAATGCAGATTTTGCCGATATTCACTATAATTTCAAAATACTTTAGAGACTCACCTTAAAACTCTCAGGACACTTTCTTTCAGGTCTATTCTTGCTTTTATTACGAATCTTATGCCGATATTTCGTTTCGTTTGACTTGTAGACATTTTCTCTAAGTTGGTGTTGATTTTCTTTTTAAAAGGGGGGGGGGGGTGTGTGTTTATTTTATAAGCATTTGTTAGAGTGATGGTTGTAAATACCTCCACGACCTTTAGCTTGATTGTGACCTTTGGGTCAATGGGGTCAAAGGTCAAGGTCATTTATCAAGGTCAAAGGTCAAGGTCATGAAAAGAGAGAGAGCTAAACTTGAGATTAACACTTGAAGCTGAATCTAGATAAAGGTAATGAATATTTCTTTATGACCTTTTGAGTAAGGGTCAAGGTCAGAGGTCAAGGTCAAAATCAAATTTCAAGGTCAAAGGTCAAGGTCATTTGAATTTTAAGCTTAAATTGACAATTTCTCTACTTTTCCAATGACCTTGACCTTTGACCTTGACCTATTTTCAAGGTCAACGGTCATAAGATCTCATGCACTTGGTCCTATATCTTTACCACTTGTCATTTAAAAGTTTTTAATTTTTCTTGTAAGCTTTAAAACTTTCAGGGGCAATAACTCATTGAAGGAGTCACCGAAGACTTTCGCAATGAATAGATTCCAGAGTCCTCTCAATTAGTCGAAGACATTGGTGAAGGTTTCATACCTCTACGGTTTACGGTTTCAAAGGAGTAGCGATAACAAGCATTTCTTGCGAAAGGGGCAATAACTTTGAAAGGGGTCAAAGTTCAAACATGGGGGGTCGTTTTTCGGAATAACTTTTAATATCCAATATCATGAACTACAAAGTTTTTCGATAAGTCTTGCGGTTTCAAAAGTCCGGGAAGAAAAATAATAATAATAATAACTAGGAGACTTATTGTTCACAGAACAATAAGAGGTCTTTCCACCTTTTGAATTTCAAATTCATTTAATATTTATCTATTCAAAATTAAATTTCATAAAAAAGAAACCAGGAATGGCTTAAAAGAAAAAAAAAATGAAAATGTTTTTTTTTTAGGTGACCTTGACCTTTGACCTTCAAGTTATATTCAAGGTCAAAGGTCAAGGGTCACATTGTAATTAACCCCATGTCTCTATGACTTATAGTTTTAAAGTTATAAGGTTTAATAGTAAGCACAAAAGCATTTAAGGGCAGTAACTCATTCAAGGAGTCACCAGATCCTTTTGCACTTGAACATAAAAATTTTGCCTAAAGTCCCATAAGACATAAGAGAAGGTTTCATGTCTTTGCAGTTTACAGTTTTGAAGCAATAGCAATAAAAAAAATTTTTCGCACAAGGCACAATAACTTTTAATACGGTCAATCTTAAGGGACAAGAATGAAATCTTTGACACAGTTTTAAGAGTATATATAAATGATGCATAGACATTAAGCATATGTTGAAAGACAAAAGAGATATAGAAAGAGCTAAATATCTCAGTTTTGGAATGACCTTGACCTTTGACCTTTACATGAATTTTAAGCTCAAAGGTCAATGAATCTTATGCAGTTGGGTTCATGTCTCTACACCATCTCGTTTTGAAAATTTTTAATTATTTCTAAAATTCAAAGACTTTCAGGGGCAATAACTCATTGAAGGAGTCAACGAAGACTTTCGCAATGCATACATTCCAGAATCCTCTCAATTAGTCAAAGACTTTAGTGAAGGTTTCATATTTGTACGGTTGACAGTTTTGAAGAAGTAGTGATAACAAGGTTTCCGCACAAAAGGCGATAACTTTTAATAGGGTAAATCTTACGGAATACGAATTGAATCTTTAAAATAGTTTTAAGAGTACATATTAATGATGCTAAGACAGTTTGTATATGTTAAGAGACAAAAAAGATATAAAAAGAGCTTAATTTCTCAATTTTGGAATGACCTTGACCTTTGACCTTTACATGAATTTTAAGCTCAAAGCTCAATGAATCTTATGCAGTTGGTCCCATGTCTCTATCACTTCTCGTTTTGAAAATTTTAAATTATTTGTAAAATTCAAAGACTTTCAGGGGCAATAACTCATATAAGGGGTCTCCGAATACTTTGCAGTGAATAGATTCCAAAGTCTTTTCAAGAAGTCGAAAACATTAGTGAAGGTTTCATATCTCTGCGGTTTACAGTTTCAAACAAGTAGCGATAACAAGGTTTTTGTGCACAAAGGGCGATAACTTTTAATAAAGTCAATCTTAAGGGGTTCGAATTAAATCTTTAAAATAGTTTTAAGAGTACATATTATTGATGTTTAGACAGTTTGCATATGTTAAAAGACAAAAAAGATATAAAAAGAGCTTAATTTCCTTTACATGAATTTGGAATGAAAGGTTGACCTTTGACATTTACGTGAATTTTAAGCTCAAAGGTCAATAAATCTTATGCAGTTGGTCCCATGTCTCTATCACTTCTCGTTTTGAAAATTTTTAATTATTTCTAAAATTCAAAAAGTTTCAGGGGCAATAACTCATTGAAGGAGTCACCGAATACTTTCGCAATGAATAGATTCCAGAGTCCTCTCAATTAGTCGAAGACTTTAGTGAAGGTTTCATATTTCTACGGTTTACGGTTTCGAAGGAGTAGCGATAACAAGCATTTCTTGCGAAAGGGGCAATAACTTTGAAAGGGGTCAAAGTTCATACGCGGGGTCAAATTTTTCAATAACTTTTAATGATCCAATATCATGAACTAAAAAGTCTTTTCGATAAATCCTCAAAACAAAAAATCAGGGAAGAAAAATAATAATAATAATAATAATAATAAAACATAACAATTTCAAGAGGTCTTTCCACAGAAAGGTGGAAAGACCTAATTTTGTAAGCATTTCTTTCCAATTTTCCACAGAAAGGTGGAAAGCCCTAATAAACAGAACAATTTCAATAGGTCTTTCCACAGAAAGGTGGAAAGACCTAATAAAAACACTAAACTAATTGTTCAGAGAACAATGAGACGTCTTTCCACCTTTTTAAGTGTTTCAATATCATTTGGGCTGAAAAAATTAGGAAAAAAGCAAGAAAATAAATAAAACAGCAAAATTCTCATTTCTCTACTAGGATTTTAGATCGGGCTCGCAGTTGGTATAATTTTACCGTAAACAGACTTCCTAGATTGTTTGTAGTCGATTCAAGGGGATAAGCACGAATTCATTGATCACGCAAAGAGAGCGCATAAAAAACACTGTAACACGCTCCTATGTGTATATATGAGCTTGAATGAGATTTTATCAAGTTAAGATGTAAGAGGTAGGGTTTGATTAAAATTATGATATACCTATTAAAATGAATAACATGCATTTGATCTGCGCATCAAGACGGAAGCGTAAGTGAAAACGTTGTGAAATGTCCCATGTGTTACCTGCATCATATGTGCATTATACATGTATTAAAGAGATGTTTGAAAATATCCGATTTGAGTTGTTTTATGTTTGAAATGGATGGCGATAAATTATTTAAAAGCATGTGAGAAACATTAGAGATGCAAGGCAGTTTGTAATTATGGAAAAGGGAAACAGAGAATCGGGTTCGGGTTTAACATTCCTGACCGAAATAGGCATGAAATTCAATGTAAGTAGCATAAATAAAATTCCAAACATGTAATTCTAGATGGGAAACACAGGGAAGAAACGTGTATTTCTTTTTACTATGCTGAAAGTCGCTATTTCTTGGGATTGTGTTATTCTAGGAAAAAAAAAATCAAATTTCAGATGAAATCAAGATTCATTCCATTTATATTAAATCCACATAAAATTGAAATAAATTCCATACACTAAAAAAAGCAAGAATAATTGGTATTAAAATGTCGTAATAGAGCAGGAGAATCGAATGATATAAACAAAAATTGCAGAAATAGCCAATACGGGCGTTTTTAATTTTTATGCTCAGAAATAACTAAATTTCAGACAGAAAAAAAATGCAGATTTTGCCGATTATCACCAGAATTTCATTATATTTTAGATACTCACCTTAAAACTCTCAGGACACTTTCTTTAAGGTATCTTCTTGCTTTTACTCCGAATCTTATGTCGATATATCGTGTCTTTTGAACTTAAAGACATTTTCTCTATGCTGCTGATTTTTTCTTTTTTTTAAGAAAATATAAGCATTTGTTAAAGTAAGAGTTGAAAATACCTCAAACCATAAGCTTTATTGTGACCTTTGGGCCAATAGGGGGTCAAAGGTCAAGGTCATTTATCAAGGTCAAAGGTCAAGGTCATCAAAAAAAAAAAAAGTAAAGAGCGAGATAAACTTGAGATTAACACTTGAAGCTGAATCTAGATAAAGGTAATGAATATTTCTTTATAACTTTTTGAGTAAGGGGTCAAGGTCAAAGGTCAAGGTCATTTGGATTTTAAAAAATAGCTTAAATCGACAATTTCTCTAGTTTTTCAATGACCTTGAACTTTGACCTTGACCTATTCTCAAGGTCAAAGGTCAAAAGATCTCATGCAGTTGGGCCCATGTCTTTACGACTTGTTGTTAAGAAGTTTTTAGTTCTTCGTAAACATCATAAACTTGCAGGGGCAATAACTACTTAAAACGGTTTACGAATTCTTTCGCACTAATAGAATGAGAAGTGTACTAAATTAGTCGCAGACATTGTTGAAGGTTTTGTACCTCTACGGTTTACGGTTTCGGAGGAGTAGCGATAACAAGGGCTTACACTGAAAGGGGCACTAACTTTTAGAGGGTTCAATTTTAGGGGACAAGCATGGAATCTGTGAAATGGTTTTAAGAGTACATATTAAAGATGCATAGATGTTTAGAATTTGGATAAGAACAAAAGAGCTATAGAAAATGCTTAATTTTACATATTTTGAATGACCTTGACCTTTGACCTTGACCTAGATTTTAAGGTCAAAGGTCAACAAAACTTTTGCAGTTGGTCCCATGTCTCTACGCCTTGTCGTTTTAGAAAAGTTCTTGATATTCGTAAACATTGCAAACATTCAAGGGCAATAATTCATTATAGGAGTTTACGAATCCTTTCGCAATGTTTGATTGGAGAGTCTACTAATTTAGTCGTAAACATTAATTTAGGTTTGGAATCTCTGCGGTTTACGGTTTTGGAGATGTAGCGATTACTGTCATTTCTTGCGAAAGGGGCAATAACTTCAAAAGGGGTCAAAGTTCAAACAAGGGTGAACTGCAATAACTTTTGATATCCAGTTTCATGAACTATAAATTTTTCGATAAATCTTTAAACAAAAAAACATGCAAAAATAATCCGGGAAAAAAAAAGAAGAACTAGGAGACTAATTGTTCTCTGAACAATTAACGGCTTTCCACCTTTTTTAAGTTTTCATGTCTTTTGAATTAAAAAAAAAAAAAAAAAAAAGAAAAAAAAAAAAAAAAGTTTCTCCAGCTGGGCTTGAACCAAAAACCTTTGGTTTTTAAGTCGGACACGCAAACCATTGAGCCATCAAGTTGTACACAAGTAAGCGTATTTTGTAAACTAATTTATTTTTTGAAGGTGGAAGAGGATACCTGTAGTTTCGTAGGAAAGTACCGGTCAAATTTCTTAAAAAACTGAGATCTTGCCGGTTTGATGTGATATTGTATGTAGGAAAATGATTAGAATAATTATGGGACACATTAGCAGTGAAGCAATGACACGTAGCATATATAGAGTCGTAAAAGCGAAAGTAATACACGTGGTCAGTTGCAGAGGAAATTCAAAATCCCGGAAAAAAACAGTGAGTGAGTCATGGACTTTTTTTCTACACTATATTGTATAAAGCGGGGTATCTGCAATTGATTTAACCTATCTAAATTGCGTGGAAATTTATTTGATATGAAAAATCGCTATTTCCGAGATTAAGATTTAAATCTAAATAAAATTAAAATAAATTCCATACACCTAAGAAAGCAAGAATACTTGGTATTAAAATGTCGTAATAGAGCAGGAGAATCGAATGATATTAACAATAATTGCAGAAATAATTAATACGAGTTTTAATTAATTTTTATGCTCAGCAATAACTAAATTTCAGACAGAAAAAAAATGCAGATTTTGCCGATATTCACTATAATTTCAAAATACTTTAGAGACTCACCTTCAAACTCTCAGGACACTTTCTTTCAGGTCTATTCTTGCTTTTATTACGAATCTTATGCCGATATTTCGTTTCATTTGACTTGTAGACATTTTCTCTAAGTTGGTGTTGATTTTCTTCTTAAAGGGGGGGGGGGTTAATTTTATAAGCATTTGTTAGAGTGATGGTTGTAAATACCTCCACGACCTTTAGCTTGATTGTGACCTTTGGGTCAATGGGGTCAAAGGTCAAGGTCATTTATCAAGGTCAAAAGTCAAGGTCATGAAAAGAGAGAGAGGTAAACTTGAGATTAACACTTGAAGCTGAATCTAGATAAAGGTAATGAATATTTCTTTATGACCTTTTGAGTAAGGGTCAAGGTCAGAGGTCAAGGTCAAAATCAAATTTCAAGGTCAAAGGTCAAGGTCATTTGAATTTTAAGCTTAAATTGACAATTTCTCTACTTTTCCAATGACCTTGACCTTTGACCTTGACCTATTTTCAAGGTCAACGGTCATAAGATCTCATGCACTTGGTCCTATATCTTTACCACTTGTCATTTAAAAGTTTTTAATTTTTCTTGTAAGCTTTAAAACTTTCAGGGGCAATAACTCATTGAAGGAGTCACCGAATACTTTTGCAATGAATAGATTCCAGGGTCCTCTCAATTAGTCGAAGACATTGTTGAAGGTTTCATACCTCTACGGTTTACGGTTTCAAAGGAGTAGCGATAACAAGCATTTCTTGCGAAAGGGGCAATAACTTTGAAAGGGGTCAAAGTTCAAACATGGGGGGTCGTTTTTCGGAATAACTTTTAATATCCAATATCATGAACTACAAAGTTTTTCGATAAGTCTTGCGGTTTCAAAAGTCCGGAAGAAAAATAATAATAATAATAACTAGGAGACTTATTGTTCACAGAACAATAAGAGGTCTTTCCACCTTTTTGAATTTCAATTTCATTTAATATTTATCTATTTAAAATTAAATTTCATAAAAAAGAAACCAGGAATGGCTTAGAAGGAGAAAAAAAAATGAAAATGATTTTTTTTTTAGGTGAACTTGACCTTTGACCTTCAAGTTATATTCAAGGTCAAAGGTCAAGGGTCACATTGTAATTAACCCCATGTCTCTATGACTTATAGTTTTAAAGTTATAAGGTTTAATAGTAAGCACAAAAGCATTTAAGGGCAGTAACTCATTCAAGGAGTCACCAGATCCTTTTGCACTTGAACATAAAAGTTTTGCCTAAAGTCATATAAGACATTAGAGAAGGTTTCATGTCTTTGCGGTTTACAGTTTTGGAGCAATAGCAATAAAAATGTTTTTCGTACAAGGGGCAATAATTTTTTATAGGGTCAATCTTAAGGGACAAGAATGAAATCTTTGACACAGTTTTAAAAGTACATATTAATGATGCATAGACATTAAGCATATGTTGAAAGACAAAAGAGATATAAAAAGAGCTAAATTTCTCAGTTTTGGAATGACCTTGACCTTTGACCTTTACATGAATTTTAAGCTCAAAGGTCAATGAATCTTATGCAGTTGGGCTCATGTCTCTATACCTTCTCGTTTTGAAAATTTTTAATTATTTCTAAAATTCAAAGACTTTCAAGGGCAATAACTCATTGAAGGAGTCCCCAAATACTTTCACAATGAATAGATTCCAGAACCCTCTCAATTAGTCGAAGACTTTAGTGAAGGTTTCATATTTGTACGGTTTACGGTTTCGAAGTAGTAGCGATAACAAGGTTTTTCGCACAAAGTGCAATAACTTTTAATAGGGTCAATCTTACGCAATACAAATTGAATCTTTAAAATAGTTTTAAGAGTACATATTAATGATGCTAAGACAGTTTGTATATGTTAAGAGACAAAAAAGATATAAAAAGAGCTTAATTTCTCAATTTTGGAATGACCTTGACCTTTGACCTTTACATGAATTTTAAGCTCAAAGCTCAATGAATCTTATGCAGTTGGTCCCATCTCTCTATCACTTCTCGTTTTGAAATTTTTTAATTATTTGTACAATTCAAAGAGTTTCAGGGGCAATAACTCATTGAAGGAGTCACCGAATACTTTCGCAATGAATAGATTCCAGAGTCCTCTCAATGAGTCGAAGACTTTAGTGAAGGTTTCATATTTCTACGGTTTACGGTTTCAAAGGAGTAGCGATAACAAGCATTTCTTGCGAAAGGGGCAATAACTTTTAATAGGGTCAATCTTACGGAATACGAATTAAATCTTTAAAATAGTTTTAAGAGTACATATTAATGATGCTAAGACAGTTTGTATATGTTAAGAGACAAAAAAGATATAAAAAGAGCTTAATTTCTCAATTTTGGAATGACCTTGACCTTTGACCTTTACATGAATTTTAAGCTCAAAGCTCAATAAATCTTATGCAGTTGGTCCCATGTCTCTATCACTTCTTGTTTTGAAAATTTTTAATTATTTCTAAAATTCAAAAAGTTTCAGGGGCAATAACTCATTGAAGGAGTCACCGAATACTTTCGCAATGAATAGATTCCAGAATCCTCTCAATTAGTCGAAGACTTTAGTGAAGGTTTCATATTTCT
Source organism: Saccostrea cuccullata (assembly GCF_032062105.1). Taxonomy (NCBI): domain Eukaryota; kingdom Metazoa; phylum Mollusca; class Bivalvia; order Ostreida; family Ostreidae; genus Saccostrea; species Saccostrea cuccullata. The sequence continues at coordinate 22,547 of NW_026936161.1, read as the reverse complement.
ACGGTTTACGGTTTTGAAGGAGTAGCGATAACAAGCATTTCTTGCGAAAGGGGCAATAACTTCGAAAGGGACATAGTTCATACGCGTTGGGTCAAATTTGTTCATAACTTTTAATGACCTTTACGATGAACAAAAAGTCTTTTCGATAAATGTCAAAACAAAAAATCAGCGGAAGAAGAATAATAATAACTAGTAGACTTATTGTTCAAAGAACAATAAGAGGTCTTTCCACCTTCTTTGAATTTCAATTTTGTTTATCTATTTAAAATTAAATTTCATAAAAAAGAAACCAGGAATGCTTAAAAGAAGAAAAAAAATGAAAATTTAAAAAAAAGAAAAGAAATGACCTTGACCTTTGACCTTCAAAAAATATTCAAGGTCAAAGGTCAAGGGTCACATTGTAATTAACCCCATGTCTCTATGACTTATAGTTTTCAAAGTTATAAGGTTAATAGGAAGCACAAAAGCATTTAAAGGGCAATAACTCATTAAGGAGTCACCAGATCCTTTTGCACTTATATAAAAGTTTTGCCTAAAGTTAAGACTTAAGACCCTTAAGACAATAACTCATTGAAGCAATTTCATTAGTGAAGACTTTAGTTTTCATATGTCTATACGGTCTACGGTTTCGAAGTAGTAGCATTAACAAGGTTTTCCGCACAAAGGGCGATAACTTTTAATAGGGTCAATCTTACGGAATACGAATTGAATCTTTTAAATAGTTGTAAGAGTACATATTAATGATGTTAAGAGAGTTTGTATATGTTAAGAGACAAAAAAGATATAAAAAGAGCTTAATTTCTCAATTTTGGAATGACCTTGACCTTTGACCTTTACATGAATTTTAAGCTCAAAGGTCAATGAATCTTATGCAGTTGGTCTCATGTCTCTATCACTTCTCGTTTTGAAAATTTTTAATTATTTGTAAAATTCAAAAAGTTTCAGGGGCAATAACTCATTGAAGAAGTCACCGAAGACTTTCGCAATGAATAGATTCCAGAATCCTCTCAATTAGTCGAAGACTTTAGTGAAGGTTTCATATTTGTACGGTTTATGGTTTCGAAGTAGTAGCGATAACAAGGTTTTCCGCACAAAGGGCGATAACTTTTAATAGGGTCAATCTTACGGAATACGAATTGAATCTTTAAAATAGTTTTAAGAGTACATATTAATGATGCTAAGACAGTTTGTATATGTTAAGAGACAAAAAAGATATAAAAAGAGCTTAATTTCTCAATTTTGGAATGACCTTGACCTTTGACCTTTACATGAATTTTAAGCTCAAAGCTCAATGAATCTTATGCAGTTGGTCCCATGTCTCTATCACTTCTCGTTTTGAAAATTTTTAATTATTTCTAAAATTCAAAAAGTTTCAGGGGCAATAACTCATTGAAGGAGTCACCGAATACTTTCGCAATGAATAGATTCCAGAATCCTCTCAATTAGTCGAAGACTTTAGTGAAGGTTTCATATTTGTACGGTTTATGGTTTCGAAGTAGTAGCGATAACAAGGTTTTCCGCACAAAGGGCAATAACTTTTAATAGGGTCAATCTTACGGAATACGAATTGAATCTTTAAAATAGTTTTAAGAGTACATATTAATGATGCTAAGACAGTTTGTATATGTTAAGAGACAAAAAAGATATAAAAAGAGCTTAATTTCTCAATTTTGGAATGACCTTGACCTTTGACCTTTACATGAATTTTAAGCTCAAAGCTCAATGAATCTTATGCAGTTGGTCCCATGTCTCTATCACTTCTCGTTTCTAAAATTTTTAAGTATTTGTAAAATTCAAAAAGTTTCAGGGGCAATAACTCATTGAAGGAGTCACCGAATACTTTCGCAATGAATAGATTCCAGAGTCCTCTCAATTAGTCGAAGACTTTAGTGAAGGTTTCATATTTCTACGGTTTACGGTTTCGAAGGAGTAGCGATAACAAGCATTTCTTGCGAAAGGGAAATAACTTTGAAAGGGGTCAAAGTTCAAACAAGGGCTGTCGTTTTTCAGAATAACTTTTGATATCCAGTTTCATGAACTATAAAGTTTTTCGATAAGTCTTGCGTCTCAACGTCCATTAAACAATATACAAATTAAGAGCAGAGCAAACACGGACCTCTGAAACGTCAGAGGTGGGATCAGGTGCCATGGAGGAGTGAGCATCCCCTGCCGACCGGTCCCACCCGCCGTGTGCTCGTTGTCATGATCAGGAAATAACGGAAAAAATCCGTCGTCAATTCAGTGTATAAATAATGGACTAACAATTGGTATGAAAAACGTCAGTCAGCATATGACTCAATGATAAATTGTATTTTCTGACAAGGTCATTGTATCGACCATAGAATTTACAAATGATGACATTAAACTAGACTGTTGATATTCTTGTTTCATCAACTTGCTTGTCAATAATTTACCTCGTTTAAGAAATTTTTCATACGTAGAGCACGCTCTTGCGTATCGAATCAACTGAGATATATATACTCCGTATGCAGGTGATGAAGGTATATTGCTGCATAAGTAAGGGAAGTTGACGATAGAAAACTTAAAGTCATCACGTTTATCATACAGCTTGGTTGTTAGATTACCATTAGTGTCTTTTTCAAGTAAAATATCCAAGTATGAAGCAGAAGTGTCGGACTCTGTGGTATCTTTTATCTCAAGTTCACCAGGATATATCGTATCGACGTAGGAATGGAAATTATCATTATTAATTGACAATACGTCGTCGATATATCTAAATGTCGAGTTGAAGGCCACAGCAAGTGTTTTCTTCTTTTCACGCATAAGATTTTGTATAAATTCTGCTTCATATGAATATAAAAATAAGTCTGCTAATAACGGAGCGCAATTTGTACCCATGGGAATTCCAATAGATTGTTGGAATACCTGGTCTCCGAAAACCACATAGATATTGTCAATCAGAAACTCAAGCATCTTCTTGATGTCAACTTCAGAGTACTTATGTGTGCAATCAGAATCTGTTTTAACAAAATAATTTTTCAAATGACCAATGACGAGGTAAGTAAATTTACGAGTTCCATTTTTGTTGAAGAAGCAGCTGTCAATGATATCAAAAAGCCTGGATTTTAATTTGTCGTGGGGAATCGTTGTGTATAAAGTTGAAAAGTCGTAAGTTTTTAAGCTGTTGATTTTAGTGAAGTCTTGTGATTTCAAATTGTCCAAAAGTTCTTTAGAATTTTTAAGTATCCACATCTGATTTACACCACTTCTTGAGTATATAGTTGCACAGTACTCTTGACGTTTTTCCTTCACTACTGTCAATATTTTAGTGAGAAGTATCGAAAGAGGCTTGGTTGAACATTTACTGGAACCTGCAATGTATCTTTGTTTGTAAGGATTCTTATGAAGTTTCGGAATCCAATATATATAAGGTAGTTCAAATTCATTTTGGCTCTGTGGAATATGAAAAGTATTCAAAACTGACAGGTGATTTTGAAGAATTTCTTCCTTAGAAAGAGAAGTTTGAGTATAAGTAGGGTAGGATTACCACTTGTAGAATTAAATCCAAGTTCTTCTAGAATGCAATTTATATAATGAGCCTTACAAACGAAGACAATGTTGTTACCTGCTTTGTCGGCAGGAACCAGTATGTACTGATCGTGTAATCTATCCAATTCTTTTTTCACTTCTGGTTTATTGAACACAAAATGATCGGTTTTCATTTTGCCCCTCAATCTTTTGATACGTGACTTTAACATGGATCTGATACATTTAATCCATTCTGACAAGGTGTCAATGTCTTCTTTTTCATATCTGGCCCATCATCTGGCGTAATTTTCAACAGAATCCATAATATTTATGATATTCCCACACCAGTTGAAGGATCTGGGTTCCCTATATTTAGTGATCTAAGGTCCTCATTACGAACTATATTAACGTCACCTGTAATAACGTGTCCAGCAGGACTATAGTTATAGGGCGAAGAAGAACATGAACACGAAGGAGGATTATTTTTCAGATGGTCGATATCCAGGCCATGTAAAGTGTTTTTGTAATTGAAAAGTTTGGAAGCAATGGTCGATGTATATTTGTAGGAAATACATGGTGTAGTCTTTAACTTGAAATATGTTTTTACTTCCTCACAAATGATATGCAGCCAATACCTTGTTATATAAGAAATAATTCGCAAAAAAAAAATTCTCACAGTGCCAATTATAAAAACTTACTGCAAGAGGTTTTGCTTTCATAGGTAAAATACACATTTTTTATATTCATATTCCTGCATTGATTTGTATCACAAAGTAAAATATACATAAGGCAATCAGAATAATAAAAGCAGCATTCATTGGTAAATCCTAGATTTAACAGCAGCAGAACCGGTAACACAATTAACAACGTGCTTATCACAAACAACATCTACATGTACAACAACAGAGCTCAAATAAATACGGCACAAGACAGACAACAACACTAGTCATTCAATAACCTAATTAAAAAACAAATTTCTTACTAATTAATCGACTCCAATTGTGACCATATTCCGACCCGAAGGGCGATAATTTGAACAATTTAAATATTACTTGGATGATTTGTATGTTTGAATTAATCTTATGTTAATCATATGGAGTATTTAATTAAACAAAGCTGACCTTGCTAAAATATCTCAGATATATGTTTCCTTCAGGGCAATTATAGATACAGAAGCAGCATGTTATGCAATACGATATAATCAATATCAACATTTAGGACGCTTATAAAATTATCAACAAATCTATTACAAACAATATCTACAATTTATAACTACAACTACAACTAGAGGTATAACAAAAAACATTTACTAGGATAAAACAAATTGTATAGATTTCACACAAGAGGGATGTCCATAAAATTGATCTACAATGTCATTTAAGTCAATATGAAATTTTTGAAGACATTATAAGAAGTAGAAAACCACTGTTTTGTGATGAAAATAAGATATCCGTATTTATGGCGTGATAATAAATCAAGTACTACGTTCAGCTGGGCTGCACTGCCTGCTAACGATACTAAATTTTCCTAAATTGATTTGAATATTAAAATTAAATCAGCTATGTTCTATAAATTTTATAAGACATGTGACACCATGTTGATATAAGCTTGGGAGAAAATAGAACCTAGAGGCAGATCTTGTTTTGTTATTTGTTTAAAACTCTTGATTTTGAAGTGAATTTCAGGATTGTTAACTGATGTGGACATTTTTAGCCTTCATCTGGAACAATCGTGCTTTTTTAATACCCAGGCTGGTAGGTGGTAGGTGGTAGGTGAGATGACTGCACAAATATAAACTTTGAAAACAGCGAGGAAGCTTACAGTGTGTGATATTTTTATATTGGGGCTTTCCCTCATCCGGAACATTGCTGTAGTCAATCCTGATGTAAAACTGAGAGATATAAAGACCACACACATGTAACGTGATAAAAGACAGCGAGTAATGTGGTGCTTTGTGAGCTATGATGGCATATGTTTATTTCTTTTCAAACGTTGTACTGACTCATTTATTAATATTTAGAACAAAACGCATACAATTGGAACAATAACCTGATTTTGTTGAGATGGGGGAATATGTTTATCCCTAATAAGACACGGGTGAATATGATTTATTATCATCAGAACTTTTCCTAGTGCAGTCAAGTCAATGGCGTTTTCAGACCCATTTTCATAATTTTTCAGTTAAGTTTAAAGTTGTTATTACTGGAAATTCTGATTATCGCTCCTTACAAAATTGGTTTATTTCTCATCTTTATATTTTGTGTCCGCAAAAAAAAATCTAATTCATTGTTAATAAAAACTTTTGAGAATTTCAAACGAATTATCATATGTTAGAAAGTGGCAACTTGGATAAACTGTTCTACAGATTTATTACTCATTGGAGGTGGATAAGATAAGGTCACAGTCAGCAGGGGATCACAATATCAAAATACTTATTGCATTAAAATAAATACTATTGCAAAAATTTGTTAGTGTGACATAAAAATGACAAGTTGCCTATTACGATGAAAGTCATACAATTCAGAATCCATATATCCGCTGAAATATGGCTGAAAAATTGTCTACTCGGCGTTAAACAATATACAATCAATCAATCAGAATCCATTTCTTTGAAGTAATTACACTTTTTAAGTTATGAAAAAGTGTGTATTCTTTAATTATATATTTTTCATCAAATTATGATCTCTATTAAACTATTTTTGTTTACATTATTTGCCAGTTCTGTCATTATGAAGTAAATTACAGCATTTGTCCAAGAACTTTATGGACCCTCGTATCTAATACAAGGAAAGAAAAGCCAGGGATCAATGGACAAACATACTTATCTTAGTACCACCTGACCTGCTTTACTACAAGGGTATAAAATACTATATCTGTTTTGATCCCCTCCTGATTGTGACGTTTGACAATCAATCTCATTTTTTGTCACATGATGATCGTATATCTATATCACAAATGTTTATAAGATCGACTATTTATCTCTATGTAAAGTTTGAGCCACTTTCATGGCACTTACTTAACCCAAGAGTCACAATTTGAACACATATCAATATCTCGATATCACAATGACATTGTATCCCTGTATCCCTTCTAATTTTGAAAAGAATGTTTTTATGTCATTTCCTTTATAATAACCCTCGTGAATCATCATTTAAAGAAGATTTAATCTTCATTAGATCGGAGTACATACACAAAAACTTCTCAAAATTATGATCTACATGTATATCTTTTATGTGAATGTTAATCAGAAATGCTTTCATAATCATACTGCTTACTAGAGGTAAATATCTTAAAAGACATTAATTGTTTTCCTATTTATAATACTAATTAGTATGTTAGTAAAAGATTTATTTGAATGAAAATAAAACAATTATTGATGTAGGCTTCTTCCCATTTTTTTCTAGATTCTTTATAAAGAGAATTATAGTAGATTTTGAGAATATTTAAGAAATGTTTATATATAATAAGCAATAGCTTTGTTTTTGTCACATGATGATATGTATCAATATGACAACTATGATTTTCTTTCTATTTACCAGATGTGTGGGAGAATAAATAATTAGAATAATTATAATTATAATATAATATAATATAATATATAATTATAATAAATAAATAAAAGAATAAAAACATTATGTTTTAATGTTTGTCTTTTTTAATTCCCTTTGTCATTAATTTTGAAAGAATATTTCAAACCTTACATTTTATAAAAAGTACTAAAACAGAAATGAATAAGATTTTCGTTATCTCCATTTGTTTCTGTATTACACTGAACAATTACGTAAATCAATGAGAAATAATTATCTTATATAATAATATATTAATGGTCTTTTTTTCTAAATGTTTGGGTTTTTCATTGATTTTGGAAAAATATAACAAGCTGTTATAAGATATAGAAACAGATGGAAATTGATTTTATCCACTCTTATTTTAATAGACTGGTTATATTCCCCCAAAAATCACATTTATAAATTTTACATTTCAATAATGACTGTTTCCATTTTCAGAAAAAGCAAAACATCAATATATATAATTCCTCCAAAAATAACAAATGTTTAACCTTTTAACATATAAAAAGTGAATATTTTTAATTAAAAAGAAATAACACGTTTTGTAATGTTCTTAGCAAAACATCGAAAATCTTAATAAAAATTACAACCCAACTATACATTTCTTCATTGAAAAACATTATGACATTGTATATTTTCAACTAATTCATTTTCATCAACATCATTAATTTTCACCACTTTTCTGACTAGGATTTAAAAATCCCAAAGAATTCCTTCTATTAAAATCTCATCCTGTTATTCTTATTCTCATTTAAAAGTTCTATTCCCTTCTTAATTAAAACAAACTTGGGAATTTTAAGAAATTTTCACTTCACAGAAAACCCACCCCCCCTTTTAGCATTACCGCTGGCTAAATACAGATTGACGTCTTACAGTGGGGGGGGGTTTTGGACAGACACAGCGAAACACACAACGTAAAAAAGGCTAGGTACAGCCTTGTTGTCTGTCAGAGTACAGAACTGGGTCGGTTCCTTGATGGCTCTGTGGGTTTACCTAGAGATATGAGGGGTAAAATCAATAACAAAATGAATAACAATAGTAATAACTATCATATATGTTCTGTTATAACCACAGTCACATTTCCAAAAATGACCAGCGGCAGACTGTTTATGAAGCAAAAATGAAATTCTTCGGGTGAAAAGTCACAGTTCATCGGCTGTTGACTGTTCCCCTTTTTGACCTTTTTTATTTTTGTCGGCCGACCAAATTTGTGTGCATCGGCCCAAGTTATAATTTTCTGCGTTGGTTCCCCAATTTCTTCAATTAAAGTTATCCGTCATCAACCTTCTTTTATCGTCCGACCATCGGCGGTTAGTTAATTAAGTCGGTCGTCCGTCGTTCGACAATAAGGGTGCCCCAAAATTTCGGCCATGGTTCAAATAAAACCCGTAGCTCAGAGCTTAATGATTCGGCGACGATTGGCTGACTTGTAAATATAAAAACTAATAAGGATAAATTACACAAGCAAAATTTTGATGCATGAATTGTTAAAATAAATTATTAAACCTTTGGGGATCCAAAGAAATCAATTGTATTACTTGCTGCTTAGATATGGGGCATTTGTCGTTTTTATGAAATTCTATACAAAATTTTGCACACATTTTCAATATTGAGCCAAATTTTCCAAAATTCTGCCACTTTGCCTTGCAAATATTACTCACGAAACCCTTTTTGAAGATAGATCTGAAAAGAATATTGATGATTTCTAAAAAAAAAAGTATTTTTTTGTTTTCTTTATCCACGTTTTTGGGGTTTTCTAAGAATAAATTGACTGCTCCATGTCGACCGATACTGAAATTGAAGAATTCCTAAAAAAATATATCCAAAACTAGGGGAAAGATCGTTGCAAAGCAACAAGTAGGCTTCCGTCCTGTTTCCCGGGTAATAATTTTTTTTTTAAAAAAAAAAGAGAGAAATGACATCTCTAATGATTTAAATCTTTCAAATCTATTTTGAAAATTCAAAAGTAAGCCATTTTTTGCTACTTCATGTTTGACCGGAAGTGACGTCGACGGCCCGGAAAATTAAGTTTCAGCTTCTAGTGACAAATTTTTCCCCCCAAAACATTCAAAAACGGCAAAAATATGCAGTTTCGGACAACTTCCGGTTTGGGGGGTTTTCCCGACGACGTCACAGGACGTATTTTGATGACATCAGTAGTTTTTAACAAAGTTGTCAACAACTTTGCTTCCTTAATGTATGACAAATTCTCAATACTTTTGGATATCTGGAAAAACTTTTGGCCCCTCTAGATCCCTTAATTTATGGGTCAGTCTTCAAATTTCTAACAAATTTTTCTCTATATATTTTAACAAAATATTTTAAGTTTTAAAGTTAAAAAGCAAAATATGAGTAATTTTTGGTTCTTTTAAGCCTTCTAATTTTTTACCCCTTTACATAGCGCCATTTTGAATAGAGAAATCGAAAAACAAAAACCGATGTGCACAACTCCAATCCCTCTATTATCTAAAATCAGTAGAATTTCTGCTCCAGCTCTAGCCGTCTCTGAGCCTTTGTCTGAAAACGAAAGCCTATAAATTTTCGTTTAAAGGGCAATAACTCAAAACTGGAAGTGACTCTGAAATTTTCGACAGCATTCTGATAGAGTTTAGTAACTTCTAGTACCTCTGAAAATTTGAGCGAAATCAATTGATAAATGAGTGAGATAAAGTTGGCATCTAGGAAGTAGAAAAAAAAAAAAATAATAATCTCTACCAACAGAATCAGTAGAAGGTCTTCCGTTAGAAACAGAAGCCCTTTAATGAAAGGTTTTTTTTTTAAAAATTTATCTTTTAGTTAAATTTTAAAAAAAAGCTGTTTTAAGAAATATTTACATTGGGGAAGGGTTTGTGTCTTATTTACCTAAGCACCCCCGGGAAAATTTGAGTGCCTGTCCATGATATGCCTATCCCTGATATTTTTAAGAGTGAAAGCTTTTGCCTGAATACCGAAGACAGGTTCTGTCGGTAGGCTCATCATTAAGAAAGGCGTGAAGTCTTCTTGGGTTGGGAGTGTAAAACACGTGTCCTCATTGGGTTTCAAAGACAACTGCTATTTCAGACTTCTTGGTTCCACTGGGATCATTTAAAAATTTGAAAATCCAAATTTCCCCTCCTGGAGGAAAAAAAACATGTAAACTCATATAATGCTTTAAAAAAATCTAAAATATAATGTATAACAGGAGTTTCTCCTCAATCCAAACTCGTCACCATCACATTACATTCTGAATCATGTTGAATAGTTGAATTTTGCTTTAGACACTTTCTAATGACCAAACATTGTAAACTGTAGTTACTATAGTGTTGATATAATTACTTATAATTATGTATAAGGGTTTAATACAAAACAATTTATTTTTAATGTTTTGAATTTTAAAAATTAAATTTTATTATAAGTATATTACCTTTTGGAAATCGAATAACTTTCAGAATCTTTACTAGTTGGAACTGGAAAAAAAAACATGTTTTTTTTTTCAAAAGATCCAAGTTCCATATCAATGTACATTAAAAAACTATATCAAAAACTATTTTCAACAGTTTTTATTTCTTAATTCATTTGTAAACAGTATTAGTCCAAATATCGTTTTTATAATTATTTCTGTATTTATTTATTATAAAAATGTAAATAATTGTCACTCATAATACACATATTCAAATGAAAGAAATTTAAGCTGCATTCAATTAAAATGATTTTAATGGTGTTTTACCGTTACAGTTGTTTTCTCGTAGGATCGTGATTTTCTTTGGTTTGTTGGGTACAACAGTGGTAACTATGGGTACATGAGTGGTAGTGGTAGAGGTATTGGTATAGGTATTGGTAGTTATAGATATGGGATTCAAAGTTGATTCTTCGCTCAAATTTGCTCCGGGACCTAAATTTGATAGAAATACTATATACCCGGTAAATATGTAAAAGCAAGCAAGCTTAACTCTTTACTACTTACTGAACTGTTATGCAACATACACTTAACGTCCACGTCATAGAAATAGAAATTTACCATTTCCCCGCAAGCACCTTTTAGCGTGGTACACGTTTCTCTTAAGTTTAGCGTAAATAATATTCTGACGATATATTTTAATACAAAAATAACTTTTCTTATTTTATGAGATTTTTGCAAGTATAAAAGAGAAGGTAATTGGCATTAAATTAAAGATTAAATGACCTTTTTAAAGTGCGTGAAAATGCGTGATTGCGGGGAAACGGTATATGCGTGACTTTGCGTTAGAAATAGGAAATGGTATATGCGTTAAAATGCGTGAATGCGGGGGAGGGGGTTAAGGTTGAGGACCAAAATCAAAGACAGATCTAAAACTAGATGCTGTCATGAGACAGTAATACCCGCACTAAGGTGTTTGCCTCTAAATGCACACTTCTTTATGTTGGGCTTTACCAAGGAAAAAGTCAATATAATTCAATAATTTACATAGTACATGTTTTATCAAATTGAGCATAATATGCTTGCTCAGGTGACCATCTGACCCATGGGCCTCCATCTAATAGGTATTTCATATTCTTATTTCATTACCAGTCTGAAATTAAACAACAGAATTAAATTAATTATATAAATTAGGTTTGATAAAGAGGGGGGGGGGGTATAAATTTTTGGCACATAATTGGACCTTTTTAAATCTATCTTCTCGTATCTATAGATCAACAACAAATAATATTATTCAAATTAGTGTAAATCGTGTTTGATGAATTTTTAAAAATGTGCAGTTTATTTATATTTGATTAGGCAGTTCTAAACTTCTTGAAAGCTGCCATATACACAATAAATGTAGTCAACCCCCATCCCTCTCCCATCAACACACACACACACACACACCTTATTTGCCTGTTTTTGGAAATAGGCCTAAATGGCAAAGTTAAGATAAAAAATCTTTCGTAAATGATAATTTTCAATTTGTTCTTGCACTATACATGTATTTGAAAACCTGCTTCACACTGGGCTTGCGTCACGTACCCAACTTAAGTACTAGTTTTACCATTGGTATTATCATTTTTAGATTTCACTGCACGTGCAGTAGGCTACTAATGTGGTATACACATCATTGCATATATGTCAGTAGGTATTATTTCATTTTGTGTTTTAATTGGATTATATTTCATGAAGATTACAGGACCTAAATAATGACAATCGGTAAGTACAAAGTTTTGGTATAGATTTGGGTAAAATAGTTTGCAATGCAAACGGTTAGGTTCAAGTTTAAAGTGACATTCTGAAGAGTTATCCCCCGTTATCAACGTTACATTCAGTTAGGCCTACAAGATCCAGATTTTTTTTCTGGGACTGGGAGGGAGGGGGGTTTCCAGACCAGAATTTCCTGAGAAGCAAAAACAAGAAGTTATGTTTGGGTCTGTTTTGTAAGGTGGAGGGCATCCAAAGTCGTTTTTATTTCCTCCAGTATATATTATAGTCCTGCAAATTCCAAGGGGGGGGGGGGGGGGGGGGAGAGAGGGCAGTCTCCCAATCCACACCCTGTCCCTTTATAGTTGGAAAGTTTTTCCATTTGACTATCCATAATTTTGTTTATTTTGTTATTTTTTTATGTAAATTTAATGGTATAAAGGTCATGAACCCCTGGAGGTCATTCCCACTCTCCTAATGAGCTGGAAATGTTCACAATATGACTGCATTAAATTAAATAAAAGTGCATCAATGATAAGATTACTTGATGATGGACCACATTAAACTATTTGTATAATTTTTTTAATGTAATACAAGTAGTAGTTTGCATACATAAACAAACAGGGGTCTGGGAAGGGGTGAGGGGAAGGATTGAGTTAATATTTCTTTATGTCGTAATGGTTAAACACTCCTAAAATGAATGCTGACCTCAAATCTAACTTGTCCTCATTATTTTACAAGTGGTGGTGTCTCCATATGAGTGAAAAATTCCTGAGAGGGATGTTTAACAGCAAACAAAATGACATAAAAACACAATATTTATTTGCATTAAGAAATATGAAGGGGATTTTTTCAATCATAATAAATCTTTTTCTCAAGAACAGCAAGGGCATTATTGTCCTCCGTTTTGGGGAAAGGGAGGGGACGTTAAATCTCATTTGTCTGTCAGTTTGTCCATCTTATTAACAGCTAGTATGTGCATCTGTCACAATACATTTAACCTTAATTGGTCATAACTTTTGAATAATAAGAGATAGTGCTTTCATATTTCACATATACATTACCACAAAACTTTCTAAATATACTATGATTTTTTAACCCAAGTGAGACCTTGACCTTAAAGTTTTACCCACGTTTCAGAAAATAACATTTCAAATTGATCAATTTGAAAGAGAAAAGAAAGGACATTCAAATTATAAATGTTTATTACATGTGAAAAGACTTTTCTTAATATATCATGACTCTGTGACCTTGACCTAGAAGTTTAACCTACCTTTCAAAAATATCTTATTGTATATATAAATTTTGATTCAAAAGAGATAGGACTTTCACATTTGACATGTACATTACCTGCAACAAAATGTTTCAGAGCATGCTATGATTTTTCCCCTTGGACCTAATGTTCAAAAATTCATATATGATATGGGTGCATATTTGACACAAAAGGCCTAGAAAAAAATGTTTGTTTCCGCTTTCAGGCTGAAAAAATATAGGGTAGGTAGGCAATTTTTTTTTTTTTTTTTGGATTTCTTTTTTTTTTTTTACTTCTTTAATCAAAACGTGTATAGAAGTAACATTAGAGACAAAAGAAATGGTGTTTTCAAGCATTTCTGTGACTTAAACTTATAATAGAAAGGTGACTCAAACTTCCTTCTGTCTTGAAAAGCTTGCACAATTGGAGACTAGGATTCCCTGGGTGAAATCTTGCACTTCATGGGACAAAAGCATTAAAAAAAAATTAGGGTCGACACTATAAATTAGGGTAGGTCGGGAAAGCGGAAACAAAGATATTTTTTTTCTAGGTTTAATCTGCCATAAATTATGGCATCCCATTCACTAAAACACAGAAAGCAAAGGACCACAATTCTTTGAATTTGCTTGTATAATATTGATAGATGAAAACATCCTCATATAATGTAGATTCAAGTTTTCACCCTTCCATCTGTTTTTCCATCGGGCTCAAAGAAATTTTCTAGATATTTTTATCAAAGTTCATATGTTGATGCATACTGATGTAAATATCCAACTGCAGCAATATTTTTTTGACTTTGACTTTTCCTTTGACCTTCACTTAACTTTTCTTTAAAGAGACTGGGTGGTTGTGGACATTTTTAGATTATTTTGATCTCCTTTAAAAGAAGAGCTCCATATAAAGATATAATAAAATGATCAAATTTTAAAACTAAAATTTATGAAATTTTTCTTTGCCAAATGATAGTTGACAGCTTAAGATATCATATCCCCAAATTTAAGTTATAACTGGTGGTAACTAAAAAAATAATTTGTTGACCCCCTAGCCTCCTTAAATTACTGTTTAGCTTTATTTTAAAGAAACCATTCAAGTTGTGTAATAAAACTTCACATGATGATACATACTTATGTAAGCTTAACAATGCTTCACTCTTTTTTACCTTGACCTTTCCTGTGACCTTGACCTCACTTTTCTAAAATTAATTTCTAGATCAGTTTTGAGTAAACAATTCAAACTATATTTATCAAACTTCATTTGCTGATACATACTGCTGAGAGAGCTATTAATACATCAACTTATTTTGACCTTGAATTTTCCTTTGACCTTGACCTCACTTTTTTAAATATGTGTTCATCTAAGTTTTAGATAAACCGTTAATTTTAGTTTTATCAAACTTCATATGCTAATAGTAAATTCATACTGATGTTAGCTTTTCAACTGCAACAATTAACATTTTGGCCCTAACCTTTCCTTTGACCTCTTTTTTCTTAGAAAATGTGTTAAGCTCAGTTTCATTAAATCATTCAAGATATTTTTATCAAGCATTATATGCTGATAACTTCACCAAAAACTTCACCTTGCACATTCCTCTGACCTTGACCTCCATCCTTTTTGATTTGTATTTGGCTTAGTTTTTTAAGAAATGATTTTAGACATTTTTATGTTTAGCATGCACTTATACATACTTTGGTGAGGATTTATAATCTATATCCAATTTATTAAGATTTTAGTTTCAAATCAAAAGAAACTGTTCAAGATGTCAACAAACTTAATACACTAATACAAATTTTCCTGTAGCATGAGTAATATACATCCAGTGGGACATTCATGTCCTATAGACATATTTCTAGTTTTTCAAATCATGACCTCAAAGGCTAGGTAAGGCCACAATTAGGGATAAAAGTTTTATTTCAGAACAAAAGGAAACAATTCCTCAAAATTCTCCTTTTCAAGAACAACAAGAGCATGATTAATATGAAAAGATTCTCAAGGTGTAGATTCTAGTTTGTACAAATCATGACCCCCTGGGTTAGGCAGGGGCCATTTTCCCGCCCCTTTCTGCCATCCACATGAAAATGCAAATTTTGAAACCAGTTTACACATATACATACGCAAAAAAAACCAATCATTTTCCAAATGATCATGGTTTAAAGCTAATACATAAAATATTAGGGAATTTAAGTGTAGGGCAAATTTAAAAAAATCAAATATTACAAAAAAAAACTACCCCCCTTGACCCCCCGGGGGGAAAATGGGAAAAATTTCCCAAACCTTACTGCACATCTATATGACAGCACCAACCATCTCTTAAAAGATGATTATATTTAGTCGGAAAAGGAGTTCAGGGAAAACGGGGCTTCTTGCATAAAAAACGTCATTTTTACTCTCATTTGACCCCCCGGGGAAAATCAACATTCCAAAACCTTACTGCACATGTACATGACACCACCAACCATCTCCCCAAAGATTATTAGGGCCCCTGTGTAAAATGTAAGAGGAGTTCAGGGAAGATGGGACTTTTTGCATAAAAAAAACGTCATATTTTGACCCCCCTTAGACCCCCTGGGGCAAAATCAAAAATTTCCGAAACCTTACTGCACATCTACATGACACCACCAACCAACTCCCCAAAGATGATTAGGCTACTGTGTAAAATGTAAGAGGAGTTCAGGGAAGAAAAGTGTGACAGACGGACGGACGGACATGAAACAACAAAACCCGAACTTTCTTTAGAAAGTGCGGGTATAAATAGAGATCAGGTTAAATATAAACACTCATAGAAACTGTTTCAAAAAATTAACAAAGTTATTTATACATTAATGCAATTGGCATTTGTCTGAATTCAAACAATATATTGACCGATAATCGATCAAAGACAAGGAACACACCTCGAGTGTGTCCAGATCGGCATGGGATGCTCACTCCTCCATGGCACCTGATTCCAATAGAAAATTGAACACACTAGACTTTAATTTCGTGAATAATTCGTAAATAACGAAACAAACAAAATTTTTTATCCTTAATGAAAATTTCTGCTTTCATAGAAAATATTTTTTTAAAACACTCTTTGCACGTGTCTATAAAAAAGTTAAAGCACAATGATCAACAAATTAAATATTCATCTATCCCTAGCCTGCAAGTTTTACAACTCTTTCGAATTGAATTATATGAAACAAATGGAAATTAAAAAAAAAATTTTAAGCATAATATGCACGCAAAAAATACATATCAAAAACACAAATCATAAGCAGATCAAACATGGAAATTGAAAACATTCTAGGTGGAATCAGTGTTCGTACTAAGCGAGTGTTGCTGTATAATACAAACTGATTATACCCGCACTTTCTAAAGAAAGTTCGGGTATATTGTTGTTACTCATGTCCGTCCGTCTGTCCGTCCGTCCGTCCGTCTGTAACAATTTTCTTCCCTGAACTCCTCCTACATTTTACACAGTAGCTTAATCATCTTTTGGGAGATGGTTGGTGGTGTCATGTAAATGTGCAGAAAGGTTACGGAATTTTATTTTGCCCCAGGGGGTCAAATGGGGGGTCGAAAATGACGTTTTTTATGCAAAAAGCCCCATCTTCCCTGAACTCTTAAATTTTACTCAGCAGCCTAATCATCTTTTGGGAGATGGTTGGTGGGGTCATGTAGATGTGCAGTAAAGTTTAGGAATTTTGATTTTGCCCCAGGGGGTAATAATATGCATGCATTGTAATATGAATGCCCTAATTTTTCCCTTTCAAAATGATGAATTTATAACAATTTAATTTTTTGGCAAGTAGGTCAGACTTCTAGGTCACATGTAACAAAAAAAAACATGTAAATTCTCACAGACAAATACTAGTACATAAGATTAATATGAATTCCATGTCTCTTCTCATTCAGTAGATATGACCGTGATGACCAAGGTTAAATTTATTGATACAGATGGACAGTCTGACATACAAATGTACATATTTCTAAAAGAATTGGGTAAAATTGGCCCAGTGGTTCTAGAGAAGTTTAAAATTTAAAAAGTTTTCAGACAAACAGATGGACGACACGTCACAACAGACGTTATATGATAAAGAAACCAGAAAAGCTCAAATGAGTGTTTTGAAAGGGTTACAATATGGTTACAGTGTTTGAAAAGCTGTTTTTTTTTTTTTTCATGCAGAGATATGCATGACCAACATATTCATGTTTTATATTTTCTTAAGTAGTAATTTGTTTGTTGTTGTGTATACATCTCTCTTTGGAATTTTGCCTCATATGGAGGCACCCCCAAAAATATAATGAAGACAAGATGTGTTTGTGAAACACTGATGTCCCTGTATGGAAGTCTAGGGTATGGCGAAGGTTGAAGTTTCACAATATATGTCAAACTCAAAGGTAAAGGTCAAAGGGTTCAAATTGTTGATATCAGAAGAAAGTCTTGTCACAAGGAATGCAAATGTGAAATAAGAAATGCCTAGTACTTCCTGTTTATAAGTTAATTGCCAAGGTTAATTTTTTTAGGTGGTTCAAACTCTAGGATCAAGGCTTGACCCTAGAGTTCAAGGTCAAACATATTTATAACTGTTGACAGTTCACAAAAAATACACATGTTAAGTATAAAGCCCTAGAACCTACTGATCAAAATTAAGGCCACGTTTACAATTTGGTATTTTTCTTGTAAAAATGTATCCTAGGTCAAGCGATCAGAGGTAAAAATTAATGGTACCCAAATAAAACGTCTTAATTGTCACAAAAAAATAAACCTATAAAATGTGGAAGCCATTTGTATAGCCCATCCCACTTAAAACTTATGGGCAAGGTTATAATTTTTGCAACAAATAGACAGGCATAATATAAACACAAGAAACAAAATATGTATAATTAGTCAAATGGAAAAAAATATACTATTTAATTGGAATCATAAAATAGATTGTTATTTCAGGGACAGGGAGTGAATAGGGGGATTGGACCCCCCCCCCCCGCCCCCCTGGAATTTGCTTTGTTATTTAAACAAGACTAGGCCTATATACTGAAGCAAATAAAAAATGACTTTGGACATCCTCCCCCTAACTTAGAAAACATTGACCCGTATATCATTGTTTTTATTTTGTTTATTTGTCAATTTTTTTTTCATGCTTGTCAGGAAATTCTGGGCTGAAATTTTTTGACTGAGATGTGAACCCTCTCCCTACTCCGAAAAAAAATTCTGGATCCGCACCAGTATTGGCAGTAACTGAATGTCACATCAACAACGGGAGATTACTTAACAATATCAAATTCGTCTAGTGTGGCATATGCGATGATCCTTGACCCTTTTTGAACTTTAACCTAATCGTTTGGGTTAATTTTACCCTCCACTATAATTAAACCTGTACTTACCGACTGCCGGTCTTGTCAACTTTATGATATATAATCCAATTATAACACAAAATGAATTAATTCAATGCACACCAGACTGCAGCATGTGCTACGCAGCACAGTTAAGGTTACAAAAAGGAGGCGGAGCCTAATTTGTACGGGAAAACTTGACTATGACATCATACACAATATACGTCATACAACATTTCTTTAAAATGCCACAAAATGAGTTTATCTGCTAATTTAACCAGTAAGAAATCATCAAACTACATAAAAACATACTAAAGCGTGTTGTTTTGTTGTTATTTAATCCCACATAACAAGTTATAAACAAGTCACTGGTCGCAATATACTTGTCAATATGACGTCATTTCTTACAACGTGACGTAGTTTGTATGCGGTGAAAGACAGATCAAGTAATATTTTCTTAACAAAATATGTATTCTCTAATTAAATAAAATATTAATTAAAGATATTCTGTGGGCCAATAACTTGAATTTAATATCTTCTTCATTATTTTATTAATAGATTTTCTGTACATCACGTATTTTATTGACACTGTCGTATATTTTTATGTAAGTACATCGGAGGGTAATGTGGGGGATCTAATAAATCGATATAGTGCAAGGTCATACATTCTATGGATCAAAGTAAGCTTTTACATTTCAACTATAGAAATATTAAGGTATCTGAAAAGTGCTGCGATCCTGATGAAATCTAAAAAACAGTTTAATTATATTAATATTTCATGCCGCTAATCAGCAACAAATATAGCATTCGGTCATACAAGCATAATTTTTACAAAGAAATTGCAGTATTTAGACAGGATATTTTAGAAACTACAATGCGTGTTGAAAATATTTATATACTTAACTTGGCAATTTAACTTGGTTATGACCTTGCACTATTGATATTTATGTGTACCATCAATACTTCAAGTCAATGTGCGAAAATCGCGTTACTGCCGCATCACGTGACTAGTCTAAATATAAAATATAATTGTTCTCGATATGTAGTAATTAATCATAATTACAATTATCCGATATAAATAATGTACTAAAAATAATCGCCACCCCGATTTGAAATACATTTTTAAATACAAAATTTAGTCAATATTTCCCCTTGGCGCGCCTTAACTGTACTGCGTATTCCATTCGACAAACCTTCGTCGATTCCGTCACCTTATCAGATGATGAAGTGGGAATCGGCCATCATTTACATCATTAATAGAATTCAAACTGGTATATAATGAATTAAGCATGTAAAATAAATATAAGAGGTTCTGAGTTATAGGTCACAGGGTCTGAGAATTTCATACTCAATTTGATGAATACATGTAAATTATAGAATTATTTTGACTTTTCCCTTGGAAAGCCGCCCAATATGTAGGAGCGTGTATTTAGATGCAAATACTTAGTGCGGGTATTTCTGTCTCATGACAGCATCTAGTTTATAAATAGTCATGTCAATCAAAGTTTGGTTTATGTTTTATTAGTATTTAAATAATATTCAAATACAGAGTCAGAAAAGAGATACTCGTAGATTTATTTATATAAGTAAAAGCCGTAACGTTTGTCTCATTCTAATAGTTTTGTCTGTTTTGAACACGATACAAAAATTCAATAAAAATTTGTTTATAGCATTGTGTTTTATTAAACAACAATGCCACAACTATATAACACCAAAATTACGTCATGACAAACTAAAATAGCACATGCACATAATGTTATCATCTAAAAACCATGTTCTTACATTTTGCATTATTGTATTCTGCGTTGATCTCATACGCAAATGTAATAACGCGCAGTGCGAACATTAAATAACCTAAGATTTTTACTTGGTTAAATAAGATGTATTGAGAAGGATATGAAGATAGCGTTCAGTATTCAATATCAAAGTCCATAAAACAATACGAAATAGAAGCAGAGCAAGCACGGACCTCCGAAACATTAAAGATTGGATCAGGTGTCATGGAGGAATGAGCATCCTCTTTCTGACCGGTCACACCCAATGTGTGCTTATTGTCATGATCGTGAAATAACGGAAAATCCGTCGTCAATTCAGTGTATAAATAATGGACTAACAATTGGTTTGAAAAACGTCAGTTCAGTCAGCATTTGACTCAATGTTAAATTGTACGAGGATTGCTCGAAAAGTTCGTGGACGATGTCAATCTTCGTTACACTTCATTCAAGAAATTTAAAATAAGCTCAATATACCATGTAAAAATATTTCTTTTGTTGATGTATAAAGTTTCATTTCATTCGATTTAAAAGAAATCAATTTTCTTCAATTTTAAATCAACGTGTTTTGTACCCGCCAAGCATACTTAACGGCAATGTAACGTCAAAAACATTGCGTCAAAAATTTCTTAAAAGTACTATCCCTATACTTTTTAACATTTTAGTTCAATAATAAATATTATAAGCTTTCTCTAGCACTTGATGTTGATTTTTCTAACAATTGTTCTCGTTGTATAATTTCCTTTTTCAATGTTTTAATTTCTTTCACAACTTATCTATGCTTTGACAAGATTAGCAACTCAAAACGCTATGTCTTTCCGTGATGTCCCAATTTTAAAAAAAGTTTTGATCAGATTTTATCAGATAATCCGTTCCGTCACTAATTGTCCGCGCCCATACAGAGTCGCTGTTATTCAGATACCACCTGTACCATTTATAAACACATGCTCGACTTCTTTTTAACATGTTTTTTTTTTTTCCTTTAACATTTTTAGAATTTATTCAGAATTTTCCCCGAGTATAACACAAAAATGCCGGTTTTTCGCTTAATATTCAACGACGTCATTATTTTTGTCGCTTTCAATGAGGAATACCTATCTTTCCATAATGATTTCTTTTCAAAGAATAAAATATCTAGCTATAATTTTGAAAATGAATGAATGTAACAGTTCGTAATTTTAAAATCTAGGATTTCATCCGTTTGCTCCTTTTTAGAGAAAAAGACTACAGACAATGCAATATTCATTTCGTGTGTTGTTTGAGAATTTTAAAAATTTTTTCCTGCACTACCATCCGATTTTTGCAGTTTTCAATTCTGGGTGGTTTGAAATTAATAATAATAATAATAACTAGATAACCCCGTTCGAGCAACGAGAGTCTTCCGTTGATTGATTGATTATTGTATCGTTTTAACGTCCCTCTCCAGAATATTTCACGATATGGAGACGTCACCATTACCGGTGAAGGGCTGCAAATTTAGGCCTATGCTCGGCACTTATGGCCTTTGAGCAGGGAGGGATCTTTATCGTGCCACACCTGCGGGCACGGGGCCTCGGTTTAACGGTCTCATCCGAAGGACCGCCCCATCTAGTCGCCTTTTACGACAAGCAAGGGGGTACTGAGGACCTATTTTTACCCGGATCCCCACGGGGGGCTTCCGTTGAATTTATCGATAAGATGAGATGCGATTTTGACTGAGATATTCGTAATAAGGTAATGAAAGTTTTCCATCATTAAATTTAATTTTTCTGATTTATATCACAATCACAATATTTTGAGCATCTTTAGTTCAATATGGATTATAATTAAAAAAAAATCCTCCTTTTTGAGATGTAAAGCATCCAAAATATAAAATTTTGGCCCCTTGCAACCCCTTATTAGCCAAAATTAAAGAAACATGTAATCAAAATTCTACAAAATGTTGTTGCAAAGCGTTCAGATGAATATCTTTGCCTCAGTAATGTGTTACAAAGTATCTATCATTCATTGGGTCGGCCCCTTTTTCTTGATTGTAATGAAATGTCTTGTGA
>NW_026936160.1:0-6930 GCF_032062105.1 Saccostrea cuccullata | reverse complement strand
TTTTGTATTGTTTTATGGACTTTGAGTTGAATCTGTTCGTTATCTCCATATCCTTCCATTGTGTTTACGTATTAGGTATGATTGACAATCCAAAAAAGGTTTTTTCTTACTTATATTTTACTTTAATTACCCAGCATGAATCTAGACACTTGTATATACGTATACATGTACTGTACCAATAAGCGGCTATGTTTTTACGAGATAGTGGACAAAAAAAAAGATACTATGGACTAAACATTCCTATGAGATTTTTCTCCCCATCATGATATACAATACTGTACATATGTGTAAGTCATGGCCGTTGTGGTATTATGACTCATTTGTGAGAGGCACATGTATTAGAGACTGTAGTTGTAGTGCCCAATCCCATTAAAATCTTAATCTTAATAATATTTTAGAGTTTAACATTGTTTAAGGCTTCAGCATGGTGATACATGGACTATTTATATGCAGACACACTTTTCTTCTCTTGTGAAGCAGATTTGATTAAAATCTTCAATATGAAATATTTATGCTTACATTGGTCACCAGTTCTAATTGTGGTACATCGATGGCATTTTATTTATATCAGTCAGTAATTTTTTTTTCTTATATTTCCCATAGAAGTCAACACAATTTATGCTTTAACATTGTGTAAAGTCTGAAACTGCATTTGAACTATTTGGATGTTTTATCAGAAAAATAAATCAACCTTACAAAAAAGTGATAAACTCAGGTTTTCTATTAATTGTTTTATCTATGTAGCAATATAATTTTTATTTTCTGTATATGGTGCATATATATATATATATATATATATATATATATATATATATATATATATATATATATATATATATATATATATATATACTATCTGATTTCAAATCCAGTATGTTGTCTGCATGCAAACAATAACTAAGCGGTGCATTTGATGTAATAAGGATATCATGAGTCCGTATAATGTCAACTGTCACATATTCTATGGTAAACACAACAACGCGCTTAAAACTACATTTTCTATGAAGTAGAATGTTGTCTGAACATGTAATCTCATTAATTGACACTAAATTGTTTGTTAAATACTCTGTTACCCAATCCTGGCCGTCAAAGGACTTGAGGCGTGTGTTACTGGACGACAGGGTTGCTTCCTCCTTCATATTCCAACTGTCTTGTTTGCTCTACTTTATACTTGTATTGTTTTGATTTTTAAGCTCAATATAATCGTCGCTCCCTAACAAAAAATTATTATTGTAAATCAAAGTATCAAAGTGATCTCTATAGTAAATCAAATTATCAAAGTGATCTCTAGTAAATCAAAGTATCAAAGTGATTAGTAAATCAAAGAATCAAAGTGATATCTATAGTACATCAAAGTATCAAAGTGATCACCCTAGTAAATCGAAGTATCAAAGTGATCAATATGGAAAATAAAAATATCAAAATGATCATTATAGTAAATCAAAGTATCAAAGTGATCACTATAGTTAATCAAATATCAAAATGATCACTTCAGTAGATCAAAGTATCAAAGTGATAACTATAGTTATTCAAAGTATCAAAGTGATCACTCTAGCAAATCAAAGTATCAAAGTGATCACTCTAGTTAATCAAAGTATCAAAGTGATCACTCTAGTTATTCAAAGTATCAAAGTGATCACTCTAGTAAATCAAAGTATCAAAGTGATCACTATGGAAAATCAAAGTATCAAAGTGATCACCATAATATATATCAAAGTATCAAAATGATCACTATAGTTAATCAAAGTATCAAAATGAACACTTTAGTAAATTAAAGTTTTCAAAGTGATCACTATAATGTCATAGTTATCACTATAGTAAATAAAAGTATTAAAATGATCACCATAGAAAATTAAAGTATCAAAGTGATCACTCTAGTAAATCAAATTTTTCTAAGTGATCATTATAATGTCATAGTTATCACTATAGTAAATAAAAGTTTTTTAAGTTATCATTGTAGTAAATCAAAAGTTTTACTATGATAAATCAACGTTTACATAGTGATCACTAAGACAAATTTTAGCTTTCATTGTTATATCACTCTAAAACATCAAAGTGACACAGTTAACATTGTAATAAATCAAAGTGCCAAAGTTATCTATAAAGTAAATCAAAGATTTCATAGTGTCAAAGTTACTATAGTTAACTACACGTATAGTAAACTATAGTTGACTAAGTATTTCTTGTTAGGACTGTCCATAAATATCGATCTACCTACAACAATATGTAAGGAATTACTATAATTTTTGGCCAAATTATTCGAGTATAACCTGGTTTGGGTCAGTTAGTGCTTCATAATCTGCGAAGCGCGCAGTTTGAATGAAGAAAAATTATTCATGTTTCAACCTCCCTTATTTAAGCTGCAATATACCTTCATCACCTGCATACAGGGTTTACATCTCTCAGTTGATTCGATTTTCAAAAGTAAGCTCTACATGTATATATGAACAATTTGAAATAAGAGTTAAGTTATTGACAAACAGAATGCTGAAAAAAGAATATCAGCAGTCTCGAGCTCGTTTAAAGTCATCATTTCGTAAGTTCTATGGTCGATACAATGACTTTGTAGGCAATGCAATTTATCATTGAGTCAAATGCTGGCTGACGTTTTTCATATATAATACTATAATTGTTTGGCCATTTTATACACACTGAATTGTCGACGGATTTTTCCTGAGATTTTACGATCATACTAAGGAGCACATATGGCGGGTTTGACTGGTCGGCAGGGGATGCTCACTCCTCAAAGGCACCTGATCCCACTTCTGATGTTTTGGAGGTCTGTGTTTGTTCTGCTCCTATTTTGTATTAGTTTTATAGACTTTTAACTTGAATAGTATTCGTTATCTCCATATGATGAATTCATATAAGCTCTGCAATTAGGACAATAAGATCTTACAGATACTCTTATTTTACTGTTACGTATCTACAAGAATTTTTTAAAGAAATATCTAGTGGTTTGATGAAGTATGAACCTAACAGGTGTTTAAATAGTCATAAATACTTTTTTATTAAAAAAACAAGACTCTCCAAAAAACAAAATTCCTTGCTACAACCTAAGATCTTATTTTTCCTTGTAGTTCCACCTAATAGCTTATATCATATATTCTCTTAATTTCGGGGTTTTTTAACACATGAAGAGTGTGCATAAAAATTAGAGAGTACTTTTCTTAACCGAAACTATTAACGAAACTAGGAACTAGTAATTTAGCATTTAGTCATAAACCACTTCAACTTTTATTTGAAGGTCAAGAGGTATACGTGGGAGGGCATACTATAACTGACCATTGATCACATCAAGCTTTGAACGGATATGAAGAGTAATGTGTAGAAAAAGTTGTTCATGGACAGACGAATGAGTGTACCCTCTATATGAAAATAAAATTGAATGGAATGAATATGTGCATTATATTTCTAAACATACTGTGTGAAAATTGGAATTGGAATTTTATGACGTATTGTATTCAAAGATGTAATCTTCTATTACACCTAGGGAAGTACAACCTTAAAGCTGATGTTGGTGATCAAAACGTTACCTTGACCTGGACAGATTTCAAACCTCGGGATTATCAGTTCGAATACAGTTTTGCTTTTTCAAAATCTTTGAAGTTAGAGCTAATAAAATGGACAAAGTTAGAAGTAAGTACGGTCAAAACCAATTTTAGCTTATTAGAAAATAAAACAAGAGGCCCATGGGCCACATCGCTCACCTGAGAAGCTATGACCATTCTGTTCTTTACCAGATTTCCCCCTTGTAATACATATTGTGACCCCACACTACCCCACTGATCATAATTTAGACAATTTAAAATCTACACTACCCCAGAATGCTTCCACATATTAAGTTTCAGCTTTTCCGGCCAAGCAGTTCTTGAGAAGAAGATTTTTAATGATTTTTCTTATATATTTTTATGTAAAACTTTGATTCCCCATTGTGGCCCCGCCCAACCCCAGGGGGTCATAATTTGAATAATTTGGAATCCACACTACCCCAGGATGCTTCCACAAAAGTTTCAGCTTCTCTGGACCAGTTGTTCTTGAGAAGAAAATTTTTAAAGCTTTTTCCTATATATTTCTATTTTGATTCCCCATTGTGGCCCCACCCAAACCCCTGGGGGTCATGATTTGAACAATTTAGAATCTACACTACCCCAGGATCCTTCCACGTAAGTTTCAGCTTCTCTGGCCCAATGGTTCTTGATTAAGAGATTTTTAAAGATTTTTCCTATATACATGTACATTTATTTCTATGTAAAGATTTGATTCCCCATTGTGGCCCCGCCTAAACCCTGGGGGTCATGATTTGAAAAATTTAGAATCTACACTACCCCAAGATGCTTCCACATAAGTTTCAGCTTTTCTGGCCCAGTTGTTCTTGAGAAGATTTTTTAATGACCCCACCCTATTTTTGTCTTTTCTTGATTATCTCCCCTTTTGAGGGGACTTGGCCCTTCATTTTATCAATTTAAAGAACTTTATTCGGTAATAACCAATATTTGCCCCCCAAATCAAACTTTGATGGAGATATATTTAATTAAGTTCTTAAACAGGGGAGTATATGCTGACTTCAAAGCACTAAATATTTTCATAAGTAATGACGCCATATGTACGTAATGACGTCACAAACATGACGTAAATTTCAGTTTTTTATGCATTTTTACAGAAAAATGTACATATTTCGTCGATATATTGAGTAAAAGTCACCGAGCGCATGTGTGTTCAGGATCAATATTTTGATATAATGTGTAGAATGATATGTCAATATTATTCCTGAACAAACTTGCGCTCTATAAATTTTAAAGCTAAAATTGTTGTAATTTTGTCCATTTTGTCCTCTTTCTGAAAAAGGATATAAAATCGGACTAGTTTGTGACGTCATAAAAACAAAAATTGTGAATACACTGCTTTGACACTATAATATTTTCTGTTTTGGAGGGTCGTATAATTGTAAAGACAAATTGGATTTGATTTCATATTTTAAGGCAGCGTTTATACTTAAATAATTTACTTTTACATTTTCAAATTTAACTTTGTTTCTCGTTTTCCATATAACCCACTTATAAATGTATATTAAAGTGTTGATAAATATTCTCGAGCTTTGTAGTTCTTTTAAGTAGCCTAAAGTTATTGTTTGTGGGTGTATCCTTAACATTTCTTCAACATATAACCTTTTAACATTTTTCATCTGTGAGTAGCTTGCTTCGGCGCTAAAATTAATTGTTTTCGGAGCATGCTCTACAGTATCGAATACTTTGGAGATGTTAACGACATAAGCAGGTGATAGCGATATATTGCTTCACAGGTACGGTAAGTTGTTGATGGAAAATCGTTTGTCATTCAGCTTTGTTCTTAGTTTGCCGTAACCATCTAATCAGCAAAACATACCAATATAAAACAAATGTGACAAACTTCGTGGTGTCTTTCAGTTCGATTCACTGGGATATATTATCGACATAAAAATGGACTTAATTATTATAATTGTTAAGAAAGAGGGCGTATAAGGCGTGTACAATCCCCCGCTCTGAGACAAAATGTTTCTCAATTTTCAAAATTCACAGAAAAGTTATATTTTTTTAAAATCATGTTCTCAGTAATGTGCTCTTCAAAACATTTTGTTCTTTTATTTTACTGTACGACTTATCATTTGATAATCTTTATTTCGAAGTTGACAGTTCAGTATATTTAGTGAAAAATGGGTTTAATTTAAGGAATCACTGTCTAGTTTGGAGTATGCAGGGCATCAACAATAGTGGGAACCATGGGATAAATGCCAACCCGGGTTCCGCCCTTTATGCTAAAATTATCCCATGTTTCCCACTATTGTTGATGTCCCTGGCATACTCTCAAAACTAGACAGTGATTCCTTATATTTCCATTTCATTGTGAAATAAAATTGTTGATTTAGACTTTAAAAATGCAGACATAGATTAAAATTACACGAGGATTCACATCCCAATTTTAGTAGGCCTCGCCGAACACAACAACAGCCGCACGAAATTTTCATGCATAATTGGCCTCCTTAGCGTCAGACTCAGAGACAGATGCGCACGAGATTTTCATGCATACTAGGCCTCCATAGCTACTGACCTATCGACCTGTCTAATTTACATTCCGGCAGAATTATCAGGAAATCAACTCCGGTTACTTTAAAAGGGTTATCATAGAGAAAAAATTTAGAAATGGAAATATAGAGCTATAAAAAACGAATTTTGAACATGAATGGGTCAAGTCTCCATTTTTCGTGAACGCTTAAAAGATGGAAACGTAAAAGTGAAATCTATTTCATTTGTCCAAAAATGGAATCTGAACCCATTCTATATGAAAATCGAACTTTTCTGAAAGACGTTAATAATGCATATACTTCGTAGCGTAGTGGTTAAAGAGATTGGTCTTGGACCAAACCTGCGCTATGGAGAGAGTTCGAATCATACGTGAAGCTTTTTCTTTTTTGTTTTCAAATGTCTTAAAAAAAATGAGTGAAAAATAAATTGTTAATAAGTTACTTAAACAATAAAATAAGAATTTGATGTGTAAAAGATTATATAATTAAATTTTTTTTTTAAAATACTACTTTTAGAATTGAGAAATGTCTTTTATCAGAGCGGGGGATTATCCTTGCCTTGTACGCCTCCATTCTTTATAAATGCCGTCAATATATATTTGTATGTCAGTTTCAGGTCCACAACAAGCAGTTTTTTTTCTTCTCATGTAGAAATGGTTTTATTATTACCACTTCAAAGAAATACATGTGTGTAAAAACATATCCGCCTATAAGGAGCAGAATTAGAGGCAACTAGAATTCAAAATATATTGTTGGAAGACCTAGTCTCCGAGAACTGCAAAATGTTGTCAATGAAGAACTTCAGCATGAATTTAATATTAACATCCGAATACTTACTCTTTGTAGAATCAGAGTTATTTTGAACACAG
>NW_026936159.1:0-6796 GCF_032062105.1 Saccostrea cuccullata | reverse complement strand
CTTTTGTCTCTAAATATGTTTAACTGAGAGTTCACGGTGATTCATTTACAGATTGGAAATAGATCTACACTATATTTAGCTATATCTCACTTTAGGGTGTGCTCTACTTACACCTCTGTTGTTGTCCAAAAAGTAGAATGGATTGTCAAATAATTAGATAGAGACCAAATTTGTTTGAACATTGATTGTTTTCAATATTTTGTATGTTTTGCCAAAGATGTTAGGTTTTTTAAAGTCTCTGGTTGTAAATATCTTCTAAATTTCCCCCTTGATTAAAATGAAAATGAGTATTAGAATGTAAAACAAAATTGTGTTTTTTTGTAAAAACAAAAAAGTTTTACTGATTGAAGTTATTTAGTTTAAAAAATTAACAAGTTGGCAAAATCTCAAATTTTTTTTAGCTCTTCTGAGCCGGGGAAAAATAATGCTATGGCCATTTGTGCGGTGTGCGTAAACTTTTTAGAATATGGGCAACTAAGCCCCTTGGGCCCAATCAGTACCAAATTTTCACAGGGTATCCTTGGCCAAGGGCTACCATTTATTGGGACCCTTAAAAAAGGGGGAAATAATCGGAAAACAAAACCAAAAGCACTGGTTGCAAAAAAAATCTTCTTCTCCATAACCACCAGGCAGATTTTGACCAAACTTACATACAAGGATCAGGATATGTCGAAAATTAAAATTTGCACAAAAAATTACCCGGGGCAAAGGGCGTGGTTCAAGGTCACTTCAAAGTTAACCTAAATTTACAATTAAAAAAATGTGTATATTTTGCTTACTATAAGGACTAGGATCATCAAATCTTGTAAGTTGATGCATCTTACGACTTCACATCATGTTAACTAAAAGAGGTCACGGTGACGTATTTTTTAAAATTTTGGGGGATTTGTTTTAAAATTGATTTGAAGGCATATTTTGGACACTTTAAGGCCTATGATATCAAACTTTGTCAGTTGATCATCTTGGGTTCAAAAATGTCAATTAAAATAAGGTCATTGTTACCTATTTTTTGAACTTTATGACTTATTTTTTTAAAAACATTAAATCCCATTATTTCAGACACTGGGAGGTTTAAAAATCATCAAATCTTGCACTTTGATGCATCGGGGACCTTAAAACATATTTATGAAAAAGTAGGTCAATGTGCCCTACTTTTTGAATTTTGCCGACATTTGTTTTCAAATTGTTTAAAACGCATATTTTGATTACCTTCAGACCTACGATCATCAAACTTGGTCAGTAGATGCATCTTGGGTCTTTGAAAAATGTAGGTCACGATGACCTACTTTCGACATTATATTGCAATATTAAGTATCTTAGGTATTTATTGGTTTAGAATCATCAAACTTTGTGAGTCATGCATTTTTGGTTTTCGGAGAGTGACGCCCAAAAAAGTAGGAGGTGACCTACTTTTGACATATGATGGCTTTATTTAAGTACCCAGGCACTTATTGGCTAAGAATCTTTAAAACTTTGTCAGTTGAACATTTTGGTTTTGGAGTTGAAAAAAGAGGTCACGGTGACCTACTTTTGAATATTCAGGTACTTTTAGCTTAGAATCATCAAACTGTCAGTTTGGGCCCCTTTAGGTTTTGGGAACGTCGATCAAAAATGGTCCTGTGACCTACTTTTGACATTTTATGGCTATATTTAATATGGCTTTATTTTCTTGTACTTATTGGCTTGGAATCATCAAACTTTGTAGTTGAGGCATCTTAGGGTTTCATTGAATGCCCAACAAAAAGTAGGTCACGGTGATACTTTTGAATATATAGGTATTTTGGTTTAGAATCATCAAATTTTTGTCAGTTTAGGCATTTTGGGTTTTTGGATAACGTCGACCGTGACATACTTTTGACATTTGATGGCTATATTTTATTATCTCTGATACTTATTGGCTTAGAATCGTCAAACTTTGTCAGTTGATGCTTTTGGGTTTTCAAAAATGTTGAAAAAAAGAGGTCATGGTGACCTATTTTTGAATATCTCAGGTACTTTTTTAATTTGAATCATAGTCTTTGCCAATTAATGTTTCTTGAGTCCTCAGAAAATTTAATAAAAGGTGGGACTGTGACCTACTTATGGTTTTTTAAATTATATTATAATATCTTCAGTCTTAACTGGCTAAATATTATCAAACTTTGTAAGTTGATGTTTTTGGGTCTTATGATACTAATAGGGTTGGAGGCTTCTAATAGAAGTGATAGATTGTACAATTTATCAGAACAGCGATTCAAAGCCCTTGGGCCTCTTGTTGTTTTATGAGATTCTTACAAAACAGAGATGTTTAAGCAGAGCTAACCCTTTTTGGTGAAGATTGTATTTTTCGCTAAAATAATTTTAAAATCTTTATCGCTAGCTGAAATGTAGCTCTTCTGTTTTTTTGTGTCTTCAGAAGATAATTAATAAATAAATATTTATCAAGTTTATATAATAGTGACGTAAGGTCATATTTTTAAAATAAAAATCCACCTGATTTTTGTTTTTAAAATTAAAAAGAAATTCAAACATTTTCTCCCTTTTTTACAATGTCATAACTGTATCTATTTTTGGCATTTTTAGAGTTAAATTTTCGGCAGAACTGAATATGTGTGGCAGATGTGAGAAGATCCAAAACAGGTTAAAGATAAATATTATGTAATGAAGAGTTTTAAGCATAAGCACTAATAATTTACCGGTACTAGGAGTGCAACGATACCCCACCCCATAATATGATACGTATCCCGGTATTCATTTCACATACGATACGTACATTGTATCACATACATGACATATTTGGTTAAAAAGTCAGATGTTTGTCATCATATCTTTAAATTTATCAAATGCTAATCCTAGGAAAGTGATGACAACCTTGACCCATTAAATATGAGGCTTGAACAGAATTGCCGATTCTCGCAAGTTTATTGACCTCATGTTTTGTGCGGAAGCCATTTTGAAATTTTGAACGAGGAACCAAAATGGACAATTTGATAATTACGGACTGATTGAACCGAACCATGATATCAGTTTCACATATCGTGAATTGAACCGTGGAAAAATAAATTGCGGTATACCGTGAACCGGTTTACCATTGCACTCTTATAATTTACTGGTACTTGTGGAGAAGAACCCCCCCCACTTCAGATATTCAATCTGTGGGCTTGTTGGACATTTTCTTTACAAATTACATTGATTACACCTATTCATCATGTGTACCACAGAAAAAAAAATTGTGAAAATCCCAAAATAATTGTTCCCCCCCCCCCCACTGTATTTTTAACAAGAAAGGTATCCCACACTGGTTTGTTTACATTATACTCCGACTGGTCATTCTGGGTTTAAAAACATAATTTATTTTTTTAACCTTTAATGTCTATTCACACGTCTCCTTGAAAGATAAATGCAACGGATGTGCATAGAGAATATCTAACCTATTATATTATAAACTTTCTCAGGTGTTATCAATAGGTTATATATTCTCTATGCACGTCTGTGGCATTTAACTGTTATGGACTTTTTAACTCTGACTAGAATGCTGTTTAAAGAGATATTGTGGGATTTTTACAAGATGAGGAGTCAATCAAATAGCATGGACTATGGCAGAAATATATGCAGAGACAATGTGAATCAACATTTTAGGTGAGGGGGGGGGGGTGTCCACAAGTGCCTGTGATACAATTATGGTCTTACAACCATTTAATATGTGTACTTACAGTTTAATCAATTTAGTGCCTTGTCATGTTCCATTAATTTGGACACGGGACAAGAAGGTTTTCGTTGGAAACAGCTCGTCCAACACTTTTTTCGGCAGGCTGAGTTTCTTCCTTGCCGCCCACATCTACGTCAGCTTGTCCACTACAATAAAAAAAATGGAACTTGTTAAGGTAAATAAATTATCCAGTTCATCTTCAGCTAAAAGCTTAACAATTAAGTGAACTTTTCTGAGCAAAATCTGTTCATTGTCTGATATTTGTAATGACTGTAATGTTAAACAATGTCTGTAATATTAAACAGTTAAATCTTCATCAAATCTTTCTATCAGCATATATCCTTCAGTGCTGGTGGGTCACTAATTACTCTAGCCTAAACATTTTTGTTAAATTCTCAATAATCAGAAAATAATGAAACTTATGTAAAAGCTTTATTGCATAGTAGGATTTACTATAAGTTTGTTCAAATAAGGACCTCTGGGGCTGAATTTGGGAAGAAGGGGGGGGGCAATGGGCAATTAGATTTTTACAAAGTAATATTTCGTGAAAAAAAAGCTTTAAAAATGTTCTAAAGAAAGGCAAAGACATGATTAGAAATGTACATGGTAGCATTTTAAGAGGCAATAAAAACTAGGTTTGTTTACAGTTACATGCTGAAATAAATAGGGTTGGTAGGTAGGATTTTTTTTATTTTATTGAATTTTTTTAATACACAAATTTAGATGAGTTTGGTTGATTATACATGTACAGTTTTATTATTGTGTGTGCTTTACTTTTGTTTGGGCTCTTGCCATATGGCGATTGACACAAATAAGTTAATATTAACCATTCCATATTTGGAAAAAGACCTTCATAATCATATACACTGGCACAGGTACTTTGCCTTTTTGGAAAGGCAAAGTTGTGTGTAGAAGAAAATGCTACCTGGCACGTCATGGGTCATTAGAATAAAAGACTATTATGTATTTGACAAGTGAACTACTGTGCCAATTTTAAACAAACTTGATACAAAGCATCCTTGGGTAAAGGCAAGCTTGAATTGTAAAAATAAATGGCCAAGTATCTTCACAAGGGGAGATAATCAAGAAAAGACAAAAATAGGGTAGTGTCATTAAAAATCTTCTCAAGAATCATTGGGCCGGAAAAGCTTAACCTTAAGGGAAGCATTCTTGGGTAGTGTAGATTCTAAATTGTTCAACTCATGACCCCTGGGGGTAGGACGGGGACATATTAGGGAACATTAGGGAGTTTTACTACAAAAATATTTTGGAAAAAACTTTTAAAATCTTTTTTTAAGAACGACTGGGCCAGAAAAGTTGAAACTTAATGTGGAAGCACCCTGAGGGTAATATAGATTCTAACTTGTTCAAATCATGATTCTAGTCAGATTTAAGTTTAGATTCTAAAATTTTAAAATCATGACAGGGGAGGGGTATGGCCATATTAAGTATTACAAGGGGAAATTTTGGTAAAGAACCACATCACCAAAGTCACTCAGGTGAGCGTTTGGCCCCAAAGTCTCTGTTTTTTTAATTCCATGTCTTTTGCAGTATGTTGTTAATGTAAGATATACATGTATATATATATCAGATATATACACAGCATGTACACTTGCACTTACCTTTCAAAATCTTTACTAATGATCATGCCTGAGATTGCCCCTTCTGGTTCATGCTTCTCCTGAAAGATCAAAATATGATTATTCAGGTGCTTTCCTTAGTTAAACAACCATAAATGTTTTGTTTAATTTACTGAGAATTTTAATTTACTGAGAAATCAAAATTGACATACTCATTTTTTCAGTATCTTTTTAAATGATGTTTCCGGTTTAATACAGGTAACTCAACTTGGTTTCAAAGTTTACATTCAGTGTACACCTCCAAGGTCAAGAGATAAAAATTAGTAGAACCCAAAAAGGTCATGTGATAAGATCGAAGGAATATACAGTTAAACTCGATTGTAGCGAAGTCACTGGGACCTATAAATTACTTCACTTTATCCATAATTCGTTATATCCGTATAAGGAATACGTTAAATTCACATAGTTGGGGATCCAAGATAACTTCCCTATATTTGTGAACTCGCTCTATCAGTGTTCGTACTAAACTAGCTTTACTGTACCGATATATTTGAAACATGAAAGCCATACATTCAAATGTTTTGCCCAAGCATGGTTGGTCATAATAATATGGAAGTGGGCTTGGGTAGTTATGATTCAAGTTATTATGCCCTTAGGTAGAGTGAGACCACGATGGAAAAGGTGAATCAAAGTTTAACATAGGAATATAAAGGGAAAAACTCTACTGTATTATTTTTATGTATTATTTCAATTGATTAGCTGAGGAATAGAAGGAATCATTGAAATCCTATATTAAGGTTGACATGGTCATGTTCATTGCATTTAAATCTTTTAATGATGATTGAACAATGGGAGAATATATAATAAATACAAATTTTTAATGCATACTGTAATTTCCGTGCTGGGAGTTGAATGTAACTCTTTTTTGTCCTTGTAAACAAGTGGCCTGTACGATGATGTTATTGTGGGGGAAACTGTGCCTGTTTCCCCCACATCTTCACTGTTGCATTCCGAATTTTCAGAACTCGATACTCTGCTGTTTTTGATTTGTAACTGTCTTAAGTTTCACACAGTAATATATTGGGAAATATATTAATCCTAGGGTAGGGTGGGGTCACAATAGGGTATGCAAGTTTTACATTGAAATATATAGGAAAAATCTTTAAAAATTTTCTTCAAGAACTCATGGGAGTAGTATAAGGAGCCTGGTCGGCTGGGTCAACTGAGTGCACTTTTGGGCTGAGGGGATGGGGGTTCAAGGGAGTGCAGCCCCTGGGGGGATAGGTGGGTCAAGGGAGTGCAGCCCTGGAGGGGATAGGGGGTTCTAAGGATAGCCGGGTCAATTCAGTACATATGTTGCATCATCTTTTTGAGATCTATTGCATCATCTTTTAGATCTGTTGCATCATCTTTTTGATATCTATTGCATCATCTTTTTTTATACTTGTTGCATCATCTTTTAGATCTATTGCATCATCTTTTTTATACTTGTTGCATCATCTTTTTAATACTTATTGCATCATCTTTT
>NW_026936158.1:0-6886 GCF_032062105.1 Saccostrea cuccullata | reverse complement strand
CCTACAGTTTTGGTCTATTTCAATATAACTTGGCACAGAAGTAGACTACACTTAGATACATTATTCTATATATCCGTTTTTGATTTTGATGAACGATGTTGCCGTGGTTACTAAAAATAAAAATTTCTGTGAAATTCTTTCAAAATGCTACTCCTCCTACAGTTTTGGTCTGATTTCAATATAACTTGGCACACAAGTAGACTACACTAAGATACATAATTCTGTGTATCGGTTTTTGATTTCATTGAATGGTGTTGCCGTGGTTACTAAAAATAGAAATTTCTGTGAAATTCTTTCAAAATGCTACTCCTCGTACAGTTTTGGTCTGATTTCAATATAACTTGGCACACAGGTAGACTACACTAAGATACATTATTCTGTGTATCGGTTTTTGATTTCAATGAACGGTGTTGCCGTGGTTACTAAAAATAGAAATTTCTGTGAAATTCTTTCAAAATGCTACTCCTCCTACAGTTTTGGTCTGATTTCAATATAACTTGGCACACAAGTAGACTACACAAAGATACATTATTCTGTTTATCAGTTTTTGATTTTGATGAACAGTGTTGCCATGGTTACTAAAATAGAAATTTCTGTGAACAGAAATTCTTTCAAAATGCTACTCCTCCTACAGTTTTGGTCTGATTTCAATATAACTTGGCACACAAGTAGACTACACTAAGATACATAATTCTATTTATCCATTTTTGATTTCGATGAACGGTGTTGCCGTGGTTACTAAAAATAGAAATTTCTGTGAAATTCTTTCAAAATGCTACTCCTCCTACAGTTTTGGTCTGATTTCAATATAACTTGGCACACAAGTAGACTACACTAAGATACATTATTCTGTATATCCGTTTTTGATTTCGATGAACGGTGTTGCCGTGGTTACTAAAAATAGAAATTTCTGTGAAATTCTTTCAAAATGCTACTCCTCCTACAGTTTTGGTTTGATTTCAATATAACTTGGCACACAAGTAGACATCACTAAGATACATAATTCTGTGTATTGGTTTTTGATTTCGATGAACGGTGTTGCCGTGGTTACTAAAAATAGAAATTTCTGTGAAATTCTTTCAAAATGCTACTCCAAATACAGTTTTAGTCTGATTATAAAATAATGTGGCATGCAAGCAGACTACACTAAGAACATAAAGAGACTTAATCAAGGATCATTATTCTATTTATTGCTGTTGAAAAGTTTCAATTCCCAACTGCTTTTAAGTACTTTTCTCTTCCTTTGCTATAATTACAAACCAGTAGAGCTTCAGTTTCGACAGAGACTTCTGGTTATTGAAAAAGATCCCTAGAAAGCTTCACTTTGGGAAATATGTCTGTCCTTGGGGAACTGGAATCTCACCAACTCCCTCAATGGATTACATGTACTCTAATTGTATACATCGAAAGATAATTCTTGGTACTTGTACATAATTGCATAATATTCAGTAAATGTTATGTCTGCTAGAGGATTTTTTCAATTGATGAGAAAATATTTTATAGGAAAAAACCAGCTGTTGTACATATAAATGAACTGGATATATCAAAGTTTCCCTTACTGTTGACAAGGATTCTTTCTAAGCTTCATTTGAAGGTAAGTATCACATGCAAATTAAGGCTAATTCATATACAAATATTAAAGTTGATACAGATATGTACATGTAGATGATGGAATATAATTTCAATGATTGATTGATTTGTTGTTTAACATCCCTTTTGAGAATTTTTAACTCGTATGGAGATGCCACTACTTGTCTGTGAATGGCTAATTCTGACCTATACTATGCACTTATGGGTGCCTATTGAGTTGTGAGGGATCTTTTTTGTGCAAGCACTATACTGCAACATGGGACTGTGAAAAGATGACTATCAAACCATCCAAATACAGTAAAACACACTTACCAGTATATTTTGTAATTCCATATTTTTTCTGGTAGGCCAATTCATTTAATTATTAAAAAAAATGTTTTATCTGGCATCAAACTGCATTGCATTCGATTTATTATTCTAGGATGAAAGAACTTTCTCAGAAGAGGAGGAGGAGAAACTCCAGTCCTCACTGTCCCTATCTGATACTGACCTAGAATTAGTCATTCATACACTGGAGTTCATACTACATCAGGTAATGTAAAACAATTCATCAGCTCACCTTAACCAAGTGAGCTTTTTTGACCAGGGGATCCAAGTTTTTCTCAAATTCAGCAAAGCATGAGCAATATTAATATAGAAGCATCCTCAGCTAGTGCTAAAATTTCATTGTAGTGTGTATTTATATTAATACAGAGGAATGATTGAAATTTGTGAAAATTTTGTCTTGATTCTTAAGATACCAAATAACAGGTCATTAGAATAAGTTAAATATTCTACAATTATATATAATTTATAAAGAAATACCGAATGGCAACAAACCTTTAGGATAAATTATATTTAGTCTTCATTATAATACATGTAATGCAAGTTTTGTCAATTTTTGTCACTTCAAGGCAGCTTATCACACAGCTAAACCAGGGATATTAGGTCAGCAGCTTCAACAGTTAGAGCTAGAAGAGGAAAAAGTATGCAACATTTTTTATCTTTCATATAATACATGTAATACAAGTAGAAAACTTGATGATTTAATTCTCTGCATTCTGTTGGTGGTTACACACAGACAGAATGACAGATGGAGAGATGTGCTGGTATAGGTTGTTTAAATATTTTTCTCATTTTTCTGATTTGAGTTGAATTGAAGTTGACTGATATCAGAACAAACCTATTTTTGATAGATAAGAGTTATTGTTGATGCATGGAAGAGTACAGCTGCAGATGTAGTAACAAAGCTGCGACAGAGAAGCATCACGCCTAAATGTCTGGAGGACATCAACTGGAGGCTGAACCTTCAGATGGCCCAGTCCACCAAGGCCAAGATGAAGCTCCCTAACGCCATGTTTGAACTGGGAGTCAAGGATGAAAACTCAGAGGTTAGAATTACATGTTCAGGGTTAGAAGTTAGATTGATGATTTTTTCATTACAAAGTTGATCAATTCTCTATGAAAATATAATGAAACTCTACTGGAATAGAGCCTGAAGAAAAATGTAGCTATACTGCACATGTAAAACCATTCACATACAGATAAACTGAACTTCAAAGCATATTCAATTATTTATTTTATATATGTAATATATTTTGTATATTCAACCCAAAATGTTGAATAAAAAAAGAAAAACATATCAGAATTATTTTGGTTATATTTCTTCAAATGTATCAATATGCTTATCGTCCTCACTCAAATCTATATTAATGATATCTCGTCCTAGCCTTAATATTGGTACATGTAGTTAAATTCTTTGTTGTAGAAACTACTTTTCATTACTCATTATAAACAACTTACTAGTATAGACTTTAAAGTTACTAATAATACTAATGTAGCTCATTTAATTCCTATATTTTATTTCTTTAGAACAAAGAGAAAATTCACTTTGAGATGACACATGATGAATTATACTCATTCTACAACCAGGTATGAAGTAAAATATATTTTATGTATTCAGCTGAATACAACTCTATATAGACATACTGTATAATCCCTATTAACAATCCCAGTAAGCGCCCCCTTAGGTCTTTTTCAATTGTCAGGAAATAAGGGCCCCCTGTAGGGGTGCGCAATGTGTACATTTCTCCGGGATGAAATGAACCACTTGGTAGCGTCAAATGCGTTCTGGTAAAATTATAGATGGTGGCTAAGCCTTTTCTTTTCAAAACATTTCTCACATTCTACAACTGGTTTCCCAAGCGGTTCGAAGCTGAATTTTCTTGCCCTCTGCAGCCCCATAAATTGCATTTCACAGCCTATAAAGTATTTCATCCTCAGTTGTTGGAGTTTCCTCCACTTCCTACTTTATAAAAACTGCCCAGGAAGGTTAATAGGGTTTATACAGTACACCATTTTCGATATTACTATATCTATATAATTATCTAATTCTATGATATCAGCACCAGAATAAATTTCGAAATTGTTACACCTGACCGCTTTAGCATCACAGTTATTGGTGTGGAATGGCAAACTGTATTTGTGCTGATTAGTTTGTTTGTATACCCCACTGACCTGTGCAACTGCTTTAAGTTTCTTTGGTATCTTATTTTCCTGCATTAGAATAGAAAAGTACACAGTAATTTTTGTCACTACCGAGTGCTGTGTAGCATACGTCCTTCTACAATGGGGACGACTAATTACACTGAACAGTGACTTAACTTGGCTCTACATATAGAGGTCCTCAGATATAGTGAGAGTCCGATTGAATATGGCAGACACATTTCTTTTGCGAATCAAGCTCAGCTTTAATAAAGGTTTTCAGATGATGAGGAAAATTATTGGCTTTTTTTTTTAAGTTTCATTTTCAAGAGGCTAATATAAGTCCCCTTTTTGCAACCTGAATCAGTAATTTTGTATCAAATCATGGTAACTGATTGTCCAGGAAATTGCTATTAACCCATTTATGTCTGTTTAAAATAAGAGAAACAACCATACAAGATTTAAGTAAGTACCAGGTGTTTCAATTATTGGATTTCAAGTTTGCCAAGTAAATTTCATCTTTTTTTGGGGGGGTGGGGGGTGGGGGTTATAGTTTTGCTTTCATCTGGTATGAGTTAGCACAGCTTTTAATAAAATTCATTATTTTTCATAATTTCAATATCTACCGAAAATCACGACAGAATTGTTCTAGGGTTAGGTTTGTGTAGAATGTTAATACCAGTGATATTGTTAATGTTAATAGTACAAGAGATATTGAAGCCTTATTGTAAATGTACTAGTTTTGGCATGTGTGGTATTTTGCAGAAATTCATTTTTCAGCAAGTTAGCATATATTTGATGTTTTTTAGCTTGAAACAATACAAAAGCAACTGGATGGTCTAGGCTGAAATACATTGCAAGATCCAAATGGAATTGGTCAAAAAGTTCAGGAGTTTTTCCAAGAGCAAAACTTAAACCACTTTGAAAAGACAGTGTGACCAGGTCATCATTGTCATGTCATGATTTGTCTTGCCATGAACAATATCAAATATTTTATGTCCATATAAATTGCAGTATATGTATTTATTAGATAAGATGGAATATGCTTTAATAAACACTCCTAATATTTTCATTAAACTTTAATGATTCTTCCCGCTTTTATAAATACAATGTATTAATGATTTGAGAATACGGGCAATCTTCTTCCTAGTACAGGGTGTAAACTGTGCTCAGCCTCAACAGAAGGGCCATCCCTTTTCATGGTTATTGGAATAGTTTTACAAAATTAATTAAACCAAGATGTTGATCACTCCGGGTCCATTATACTGGCCTGTGTGGTTTTAAGTTATCATTATATGAAAATATATCTGAACATCCCTTCATTTCTCATGAAGAAACATAGAGGGCCAAGTGTTAATTCATTCAAACAAATTAGCCCCACTTTAGTATCTGACCCCTGGACCCAGAGGATAATTTACAATTCTGATACTCAGTAATTACTCATTGTAGTCATGATCTGTTTGCCTGCTAAAGAAAGAAGATTTTAAAAGATATATCATTATCTTGGCCCTATCCTTAGACTTGAATGATGGGTCTAGGAAACATTTTATAATTAGTTAGTACTCATACATATTAATGCAAACAATTTTTCTGGAATATGTCCATGAGAAAAGACTTTCAAATGTGATATGTATTAACAGGACCAACTTGGTCCTACCCAGAGCAACCAGGGAATAAATATTTATTGTTCACAAAGAAAAATTTTGCCGTTTCCATTTTCTCTGTGTTTTTCAAATGCCATCTCAAAATATCACTACCTATATGTTCTTATAAACATTTTACTTTACTATTTTTGCAGCAAAGCATTTCTTACAACCATCACTTATAGCCTGAAATGAGACTGTTGAAAATTTCACCTCTTATACTACCATTTTGGGTGGTAAGTTAATGTACTGTAGCTCAAAGTGATTTGTGCCGGATGTCAACTATACAAATTGTTTATAAGGAATTTTTGGAAAATCTGCATTTTGTACAGTAATATTTGAGAGAAATTAATCTAAAATTAAGGGAAAGTCACACCAACTTTTTATTCATAGATCTCTGAGTTAACCTTTTTAAACAACGGTTTCAGCATTGAAAGACCATCATTAGCTTTCAATTATTTTATATGAATTTTTTTGTATTTTTTCAAAGAAAATTCAAAAAATTTTTTGCATCCAAATAAGATGCTTTTTTGTAAAATGTTTGCTGTAAATGAATGCATCACATGAATACCTAATAAAATATATAAAGAAAAGCCTTATAGATATTAAATTCTTTTAAATAAAAAAAATATTTATGAAAATAAAACACATAATTTGTGAATATTTTTTAGCTCACCTCAACGAAGTTTTTGATGCATGTTTCATTTCCAATTAATTATGAGCCCTATAATGAGCAAACTTGCATGGATGATGCATCTTAGGATGCACACTAATGGACTTGCTTCAGATGCTGAATTCACATACATTTTCAAGATAATAGACCAGGTAAAAGTTATGGGTGCAGGTCTATTACCAAAAAACTATAAGGCTTATATGACATTGTATAAACCAAACTTGCACAAATGTTGCATCAAGAGATGAAAACTCTCAAATTTGCTTCAGATGCTGGATTTTAATTACATTTTCATGAAGAAGAACTAGTTTAAATTTTTTATGTAGGTCTTTTTCAAAATCAGATTAAAATTGCTTAAATATTTTCATTTTCGGAATGTACACTTCTTGTTGGTTAACTGTGTGACTTTGCCTTACTTAAAGACAATTTGTTGAGGTGAGCTCTGAAATCTCTGATTACCTATGTTTTAAACTTGTGGTTAAAATCTTCTTTAAACCAGTCATAACTTCGGAGAACA